>NC_133514.1:1825833-2130138 GCF_049354715.1 Callithrix jacchus | reverse complement strand
ACATTGTGGTGCCTAGATAATATTCAGATTTTTTTCGATTCGCCTAAATTTAAAATTTCGGTATTTTATATGAGAGAGCATATTGGGTTAGTGTATATACTTCAAACCGGAGTAGAAAAAAGCATTGTATATTTTTTATGACAGATTATATTCCGAGCAATTTTTATTTTATCATTGGAATGCCTAAATAATATTTAGATTTTTTTCGGTTTGTGTAAAATTTGACCTTTTTTATTTTACATGGGAGAGCATATTGAGTTGGTGTATATATTGGAAAACAGAGTAGAAAAAGGCATTGTATATTTTTTCTGACAGATTACATTCAGAACAATTTTGCTTTTAACATTGGGGTGCCTAGATAATATTTAGAATTTTTTAATTTCCTTCAATATATAATTTCTGTATTTTACATGAGAGAGCATATTGAGTTGGTTTATGTACTCCAAAAAAAAGTAGAAGAGGGCATTGTGTTCTTTCTCTGACAAACTATATTCAGAGCAATCTTACTTTTAACATTGGAATGCCTAGATAATATTTTGATTTTTTTTTGGTTCGTGTAAAATTTGAACTTCTGTATTTTACATGGGAGAGCATATTGAGTTGGTGTATATACTCCAAAACAGAGTAGAAAAAAATGCATTGTATATTTTTTCTGACAGATTACATTCAGAAGAATTTTGCTTATAACATTGCGGTGCCTAGATAATATTTAGATTTTTCGATTCGGGTAAAACTCGAATTTGTGTATTTTACATGAGAGAGCATATTGAGTTGATGTATATACTACAAAACAGAGTAGAAAATGGCATTGTATATTTTTTCTGAAAGACTATATTCAGAGCAATTTTGCTTTTAACATTGGGTGCCTAGATAATATTTAGATTTTTTAAATTCGCTTAAATATTGAATTTTTGTATTTTACATGAGAGAGCACACTGAACTGGTATATATACTCCAAAACAGAGTAGAATAAGGCATTGTATATTTTTCCTAACAGACTATATTCAGACCCATTTTCTTTTAACTTTGGGGCGCCTAGATATTATTCAGATTATTTTCGATTCACGTAAAATTTGAATTTCTGTATTTTACATGAGAGAGCATATAGAGTTGGTGTTCATACTTTAAAACCGAGTAGAATAGGGCATTGTATATTTCTTCTGACTGATTATATTCAGAGCATATTTGTTTTTAACATTGGGGTGCCTAGATAATATTTAGATTTTTTCGATTCTGCCAAAATTAGAATTTCTGTATTTTACATAAGAGAGTATATGGAGTTGGTGTATATATTACAAAATAGAGTAGAATAGGGCATTGTATATTTTTTCTGACAGATTATATTCAGAGCAATTTTGCTTTCAACTTTAGGGTGCATAGATAATATTTAGATTTTTTTCGATTTGCTTAAATATAGAATTTTTGTATTTTATATGAGAGAGCATATGGAGTTGTTTTATATATCCCAAAACAGAGTAGAATTGGGCATTGTCTATTTTTTCTGACAGATTATATTCAGAGCAATTTTGTTTTTATCATTGGGGTGCCTAGATATTATTTAGATTTTTTTCGATTCGCATAAAATAAGAATTTCGGTATTTTACATGAGAGAGCATACTGAGTTGGTGTATATACTCCAAAAGAGCGTAGAATAAGGCATTGTATATTTTGTCTAACAGACTGTATTCAGAGCCATCTTTTTTAACTTTGGGGTGCCTAGATATTATTTAGCTTTTTTCCATTGGCGTAAAATTAGAATTTCGGTATTTTACATGAGAGAGCATATGGAGTTGGTGTGTATACTGCAAAACAGAGTAGAAAAAGGGATTATATATTTTTTCTGACAGATTATATTCAGAGCAATTTTGCTTTTAACATTCGGGTGCCTAGATAATATTTAGATTTTTTCTGATTCGCTTAAATATAGAATTTCTGTATTTTATATGAGAGAGCATATGGAGTTGGTGTATGTACTCCAAAACAGAGTAGAAAAGGGCATTGTATATTTTTTTGGAGAGATTATATTCAGAGCAATTTTGCTTTAACATTGGGGTGCCTAGATAATATTTAGATTTTTTTGATTCGGGTAAAATTGGAATTTCTGTATATTACGTCAGAGAGCATACTGAGTTGGTGTATATACTCCAAAATAGAGTAGAATAAGGCATTGTATATTTTTTCTATCAGACTATATTCAGAGGCAGTTTCTTTTAATTTTGGGGCACCTAGGTACTATTTAGATTTTTTTCGATTCTCGTAAAATTAGAATTTAGATATTTTACATGAGAGACCATACTGACTGGTGTATAAACTGCAAAACAGAATAGAATAAGGCATTGTATATTTTATCTAACAGACTATATTCAGAGCCATTTTCTTTTAACTGTGGGGCACATAGATATTATTTAAATTTTTTTTGATTCACGTAAAATTAGAATTTCGGTATTTTACATGAGAGAGCATATTGAGTTTGTGTATATACTCCAAAACAGAGTAGAATAGGGCATTGTATATTTTTTCTGACACATTATATTCAGAGCAATTTTGTTTTATAACACTTGGGTTCCTAATAAATATTTAGATTTCTTTCGATCCACGTAATATTAGAATTTTTGTATTTTACATAAAAGAGCATACTGAGTTGGCGTATATACTCCAAAACAGAGTAGAATAAGGCATTGTATATTTTTTCTGACAGATTATATTCAGAGCAATATTGTTTTTAACATTGGGGTGCCTAGATAATATTTAGATTTTTTAGATTCGCATAAAATTAGAATATCTGTAATTTACTTGAGAGAGCATATTGAGTTGGTGTATATATTACAAAACAGAGTAGAAAAGGGCATTGTATATTCTCTCTGACAGATTATATTCAGAGCAATTTTTCCTTTAACATTGGGGTGCCTAGATAATATATAGATTTTTTTCGATTCGCTTAAATATAGATTTTCTGTATTTTACATGAGAGAGCATATGGAGTTGGTGTATATACTCCAAAACAGAGTAAAATAGGGCATTGTATATTTTTTCTGACAGATTATATTCAGAGAAATTTATCTTTTAACATTGGGGTGCCTAGATAATATTTAGATTATTTTCAATTCACGTAAAATTAGAATTTCGGTATTTGACATGAGAGAAAAAACTGAATTGGTGTATATACTCCAAAACAGAGTAGAATAAGGCATTGTATATTTTCTCCAATAGACTATATTCAGAGCCATTTTTTTCTAACTTTGGAGCGCCTAGATATTATTTAAATTATTTTCGATTCGTGTAAATTTAGAATTTCGGTATTTTACATGAGAGACCATATTGAGTTGGTATATATACTAAAAAACAGAGTACAAAAGGGCATTGTATTTTTCTTCTGACAGATTATATTCACAGCAATTTTGCTTTTAACATTGAAGTGCATAGATAATATATAGATTTGTTTGATTCACTTAAATATAGAATTTCTCTATTTTACGTGAGAGAGCATATGGAGTTGGTGTATATACTTCAAAACAGAGTAGAATAGGGAATTGTATATTTTTTATGACAGATTATATTCAGAGCAATTTAGTTTTTAACATTGGGGTGCCTAGATAATATTTAGACTTTTTGCGATTTACGTAAAATTAGAATTTCTGTATATTTCATAAGAGAGAATACTGAGTTGGTTTATATACTCCAAAACAGTGTAGAATAAGGCATTGAATATTTTCTCCAACAGACTATATTCAGAGCCATTTTTTTTTAACTTTGGGGCGCCTTGTTATTATTTACATTTTTTTTGATTTGCATAAAATTAGAATTTCGGTATTTTACATGAGAGAGCATATTGAGTTGGTGTATATACTCCGAAACAGAGTAGAAAAAAGCATTGTTTATTTTTCTGACAGACTATATTCAGAGCAATTTTGCTTTTAACATTGGGGTGCCTAGATAATATTTAGATTTTTTGAGATTCACGTGAAATAAGAATTTCGGTATTTTACAGCAGAGAGCATACTGACTGGTGTATATACTCCAATATAGAGTAGAATAAGGCATTGTGTATGTTTTCTAACAGACTATATACAGATCCATTTTCTTTTAACTTTCGGGCAACTTGATATTATTTAGATTTTATTCGATTCACGTAAAATTTGAATTTCTGTATTTTACTTGAGAGAGCATATTGAGTTGGTGTATATATTCCAAAAAAGAGTAGAAAAGGGCATTGTATAATTTTTCTGATAGATTATATTCAGAGCAATTCTGCTTTTAACATTGGGGTGCCTAGATAATATTTAGATTTTTTTCGATTCGCTTAAATATAGAATTTCTGTATTTTTCCTGAGAGAGCATATGGAGTTGGTGTATATACTCCGAAACAGATTAGAATAGGGCATTGTATAATTTTTATGATAGAATATATTCAGAGAAATTTTGTTTTTAACATTGGGGTTCCTAGGTAATATTTAGATTTTTTTCGATTCACGGAAATTTAGAATTTGGGTATTTTACATGAGAGAGTATACTGAGTTGGTGTATATACTCCAAAATAACGTAGAATAGTGCATTTTATATTTTTTTAACAGACTATATTGAGAGCCATTTTCTTTTAATTTTGGGGCGCCTAGATATTATTTAGATTTTTTTCGATTTGCGTAAAATTAGAATTTCTGTATTTTACATGATAGAGCATACTGAGTTGGTGTATATACTCCAAATTAGAGTAGAATAGGGCATTGTATATTTTTTCTGACAGATTACATACAGAGCAGTTTGTTTTTTAACATTGGAATGCCTAGATTATATTTAGATTTTTTCGATTCGGGTAAAATTAGTATTTCTCTATTTTTCATAACAGAGCATACTGAGATGGTGTATATACTCCAAAACCGAGTAGAATAAGGCATTGTATATTTTTTCTAACAGACTATATTCAGAGCCATTTTCTTTGAAGTTGGGGGCGCCTAGATATTATTTAGATTTCTGTCAATTCACGTAAAATGAAAATTTCTGTATTTTACATGAGAGAGCATATTGAGTTGGTGTATATACCACAAAACAGAGTAGAAAAGGGGATTGTATATTTTTTCTTATAGATTATATTCAGATCAATTTTGCTTTTAACATTGGGGGCCTAGATAATATTTACATTTATTTCGATTTGCTTAAATATAGAATTTCTTTATTTTACATTAGAGAGCATATGGAGTTGGAGTATATACTCTAAAAAAGAGTAGAATAGGGCATTGTGTATGTTCTCTGAAAGACTATATTCAGAGAAATTTTGTTTTTTTTCATTGGGGTGCCTAAATAATATTTAGATTTTATTTGATTAACGTAAAATTAGAATATCTGCATTTTACATGAGAGAGCATACTGAGTTCGTGTATATACTCCAAAACAGAGTAGAATAGGGCATTGTATATTTTTTCTGACAGATTATATTCATAGCAATTTTGTTTTTAACATTGGGGTGCTTGGATAATATTTAGATTTTTGTCGATTCACGTAAAATTAGAATTTCTGTATTTTACATGAGAGACCATACTGAATTGGTGTATATAGTTTAAAACAGAGTAGAATAAGGCATTGTGTATTTTCTCTAACAGACTATATTCAGATCCATTTTCTTTTAACTTTGGGGCGCCTAAATATTATTTAGATTTTTTTCGATTCACGTAAAATGAGATTTTCGGTGTTTTACATGAGAGAGCATATTGAGTTTGTTTATATACTACAAAACAAAGTAGAAAAGTGCATTGTATATCTTTTTGACAGATTATATTCAGAGCAATTTAGGTTTTAACATTGGAATGACTAGAAAATATTTAGATGTTTTTCGATTTGGTTAAATATAGAATCTCTGTATTTTACATGAGAGAGCATATGGAGTTGGTATATATACTCCAAAATAGAGTAGAATAAGGCATTGTATATTTTTTCTAACAGACTATATTCAGAGCCAATTTCGTTTAACTTTGGGGCACCTAGATATTATTTATATTTTTTTCCATTCGCGTAAATTTATAATTTCTGTATTTTACATTAGAGAGCATACTGAGTTGGTTTATATACTCCAAAACAGAGTAGAAAAGGGCATTGTATATTTTTTCTGAGAGACCATATTCCAAGCAATTTTGCTTTTAACATTGGGGTGCCTAGATAATATTTAGATTTTTTTCGATTCGCTTAAATATAGAATATTTGTATTTTACATAAGAGAACATATAGAGTGGATGTATATACTCAAAAACAGAATAGAATAGGGCATTGTGTATTTTTTCTGACAAATAATATTCCTAGAAATTTTGTTTTTATTATTGGGGTTCCTAGATAATATTTAGAATTTTTAGATTCGGGTAAAATTAGAATTTCTGTATTTTACATGAGAGAGCGTACTGATTTGGTGTATATACTCCAAAACAAAGTAGAATAAGGCATTGTATATTTTTTCTAAGAGACTATATTCAGAGACATTTTCTTTTATCATTGGGGAGCCTAGATATTATTTAGATTTTTTTCAATTCATGTAAAATTAGAATTTCTATATTTTACATGAATGAGCATATTGAGTTGGTCTGTATACTCCAAAACAGAGTAGAAAAAGGCATTGTATATTTCTTTGAAATATTATATTCAGAGCCATTTTGCTTTTAATATTGGGGTGCCTAGATAATATTTAGTTTTTTTCGATTCGGGTAAAATTAGAATTTCTGTATTTTACATGAGAGAGCACACTGAGTTGGTTTATATACTCCAAAACAAATTAGAATACGGCATTGTATATATTTTCTGACAGAATATATTCAGAGCAATTTTCATTTTAACATTGGGGTGCCTAGATAATATTTAGATTATTTTCGATTCACGTAAATTTAGAATTTTGTTATTTTACATGAGAGAGCATACTCAGTTGGTCTATATACACAAAAACAGAGTAGAATAAGCATTGTATCTTTTCTTTAACAGACTATATTCAGAGCCATTTTTTTTTAACATTGGGGCGCCTAGATATTATTTAGATTTTTTTCAATTCGCGTAAATTTAGAATTTTGGTATTTTACATGAGATAGCATATTCAGTTGGTGTATATACTCCAAAACAGAGTAGAAAAAGGCATTCTATATTTTATATGAAATGTTATATTCAGGGCAATTTTTCTTTTAACATTGGGGTGCCTAGACAATATTTATATTTTTTTCAATTCATCTAAATTTAGAATTTTTGTATTTTACATGAGAGAGCATACTGAGTTGGTTTATATACTCCAAAACAGAGTAGAATAAGGGATTGTATATTTTTTCTAGAAGACTGTATTCAGAGCCATTTTCTTTTAACTTTCAGGCGCCTAGATATTATTTAGATTTTTTTGATTTGCGTAAAATTAGAATTTCGGTATTTCACATGAGAGAGCATATTGAGTTGTTGTATATACTCCAAAACAGAGTAGAAAAGGGCATTGTATATTTATTCTGACAGACTATATTCAAAGCAATTTTTCTTTTATCATTGGGGTGCCTAGATAATATTTAGATATTTTTCGATTCATGTAAATTTAGAATTTCAGTATTTTACATGAGAGAGCATACTGAGTTGGTGTATATATTCCAAAAAAGAGTAGAATATGGCATTGTATATTTTTTCCGATAGACTATATTCAGAGCAATTTTGTTTTTACCATTGGGGATCCTAGATAATATTTAGATTTTTTTCGATTCACGTAAAATTAGAATTTCTGTATTTTACATGAGAGAGCACACTGAGTTGGTGTATATACTCCAAAAAAGAGTAGAATAAGTTATTGTATATTTTTTCTGACAGACTATATTCAGAGCTATTTTCTTTTAACTTTGGGGCGCCTAGATATTATTTAGATTTTTTTCGATTCATGTAAAATTAGAATTTCGGTATTTTGCATGAGAGAGCATATTGAGATGGTTCATATAATCCAAAACACAGTAGAAAATGGTATTGTACATTTTTTCTGACAGATTATATTCAGAGCAATTTTCTTTTAACATTGGGGTGCCTAGATAACATTTAGATATTTTTCGATTCACGTAAAATTATAATTTCTGTATTTCACAAGAGAGAGCATACTGAGTTGTTGTATATCCTTTAAAACAGAGTAGAATAGGGCATTGTATATTTTTTCTGACAAAATACATTCAGTGCAATTTTTTTTTTAACATTGGGGTGCCTAGATTATATTTAGATTTTTTCGATTCTGGTAAATTTAGAATTTCTGTATTTTACAAGGGAGAGCATACTGAGTTTGTGTATATACTCCAAAACAGAGTAGAATAACGCATTGTATATTTTTTCTAACAGACTATATTCAGAGCCATTCTCTTTTAACTTTGGGGCGCCTAGATATGATTTAGAGTTTGTTCGATTTGTATAAAATTATAATTTCGGTTTTTTACATGAGAGAGCATATTGAATTTGTGTATATACTCCAAAACAGAGTAGAAAAGGGCATTTTATATATTTTTTGACAGATTATATACAGAGCAATTTTGCTTTTAATATTGGTGTGCCTAGGTAATATTTAGATTTTCTAGATTCGGGTAAAATTTGAATTTCTGTATTTTTCATGACAGAGCATATGAGTTGGTGTATATACTACAAAACAGAGTAGAATAGGGCATTGCATATTTTTTCTGACAGATTATATTCAGAGCAATTTTGTTTTTAACATTGGGGTGCCTAGATATTATTTACATTTTTTCGATTTGTTTGAAATTAGAATTTCGGTATTTTAGATGAGAGAGTGTACTGAGTTGGTGTATATACTCCAAAAATGAGTAGAATAAGACATTGTATATTTATCCTTACAGACTATATTCAGAGCCATTTTCTTTTAACCTTGGGGCGCTTAGATATTATTTAACTTTTTTTCGATTTGCGTAAAATTAGAATTTTTGTATTTTACTTAAGAGACAATATTCAGTTGGTGTATATACTCCATAACAGAGTAGAATAATGTATTGTATATTTTTTCTGACAGATTATATTCAGAGCAATTTTGCTTTTAACCTTGGGGTGCCTAGATTATATTTAGATTTTTTTTCAATTCGTTTAAATATAAAATTTCTGTATTTTACGTGAGAGAGCATATGGAGTGTTGGTATATACTACAAAACAGAGTAGAATAGGGCATTGTATATTTTCTCTGACAGATTATATTCAGAGCAATTTTGTTTTCATCATTGGGGTGCCTAGATAATATTTAAATTTTTTTGATTCGGGTAAAATTAGAATTTCTGTATTTTACATAAGAGAGCATACTGAGTTGGTTTATATACTGCAAAACAGAGTAAAATAAGGCATTGTATATTTTTTCTAACAGACTATATTAAGAGCCATTTTCTTTTAAGTTTGGGGCGCCTAGATATTATTTAGAATTTTTTTGATTCGCGTAAAATTTGAATTTCGGTATTTTACATGAGGGAGCATATTGAATTGGTTTATATACTACAAAACAGAGTAGAACAGGGCATTTTTTATTTTATCTGACAGATTTTATTTAGAGCAATTTTGCTTTTAACATTGGGGTGCCTAGAAAATATTTAGATTTTTTTCGATTCGATTAAATATACAATTTCTGTATTTTACATGAGAGAGCATATGGAGTTGGTGGATATACTGCAAAACAGAGTAGAATAGGGCATTGTATATTTTTTCTGACAGATTATATTCAGAGCACTTTTCTTTCTAACTTTGGGGTGCCTAGATAATATTTAGATTTTATCAATTCGGGTAAAATTAGAATTTCGGTATTTTACATGAGAGAGCATACTGAGTTGTTGTATATACTACAAAATATCGTAGAATAAGACAATGTATATTTTTCCTGACAGATTATATTCAGAGCAATTTTGCTTTAAACATTGGGGTGCCTAGATTATATTCAGATTTTTTTTGATTCGCTTAAATAAAGAATTTCTGTATTTTACATGAGAGCGCATATGGAGGTGGTGTATATACTGCAAAATAGAGTAGAATAAGGCATTGTATATTTTTTCTTAAAGACTATATTCAGAGCCATTTTCTTATAAGTTTGGGTCGCCTAGATATTATTTAGATTTTTTTCGATTCGCGTCAGATTAGAATTTTTATATTTTACATTAAAGAGCATATTGAGTTGGTGTATATACTCCAAAAGAGAGTAGAAATAGGCATTTTATATTTTTTCTGAAATATTACATTCAGAGCAATTTTGCTTTTAACATTGGAGTGCCTAGATAATATTTAGATTTTTTCGATTCACCTAAATTTAAAATTTTGGTATTTTACAAGAGAACAAACTCAGTTGGTGTATATACCCCAAAACAGAGTAGAATAAAAAATTTTATATTTTTTCTGACAGGTTATATTCAGTGCAATTTTGTTTTTAATTTTGGAGTGCCTAGATAATAGTTAGATGTTTTTCGATTCGCTTAAATATAGAATTTCTGTATTTTACATGAGAGCACATATGGAGTTGGTGTATATAATCCAAAAAAAAGTAGAATAGAGCATTGTATATTTCCTCTGACAGATTACATTTAGAGCAATTTTGCTATTAACATTGGGGTTCCTAGATAATATTTAGATTTTTTTGATTCTGATAAAATTAGAATTTCTGTATTTTACATGAGAGAGCATACTGATTTGGTGTATATACTCCAAAACAAAGTAGAATAAGGCATTGTATATTTTTTCTCACAGACTATATTAAGGGCCTTTTTCTTTTAACTTTTGGGCGCTTAGATATTATTTAGATATTTTTTGATTCGTGTTAAATTAGAATTTCAGTATTTTATATGAGAGAGCTTATTATGTTGGTGTATATACTCCAAAACAGAGTAGAATAGGGCATTGTATATTTTTTCTGACACATTATATTCAGAGCAGTTTTACTTTTAACATTCGGGTGCCTAGTTAATATTTAGATTTTTTTCGATTCACGTAAAATTAGAATTTCGGTATTTTATATGAGAGAGCATACTGAGTTGGTGTATATACTCCAAAACATAGTAGAATAGAGCATTGTATATTTTTTCTGACAGATTATATTCAGAGCAATTTTTCTTTTAAAATTAGGGTGCAAGGAAAATATTTAGATTCTTTCGTTTCGGGTAAAATTAGAATTTCTGCATTTTACATGAGAGAGCATATTGTGTTGGTGTATATACGACAAAACAGAGTAGAAAATGGCATTGTATATTATTTCTGACAGATTATATTCAGAGCAAATTTGCTTTTAACATTGCGTTGCCTAGATAGTATTTAGATTTTTTCGATTCAGGTAAAATTAGAATTTCTGTATTTTACATGAGTGAGCATATTGAGTTGGTGTATATACTCCAAAACAGAGTAGAAAACGGCATTGTATATTTTTTCTGACAGACTATATTCAGAGAAATTTTGCTATTAACCTTGGGTTGTCTAGATAATATTTAGATTTTTCCGATTCAGGTAAAATTAGAATTTCTCTATTTTACATGAGAGCATACTGACTTTGTGTATATACTTTAAAACAAAGCAGAATAAGGCATTTTATATTTTTTCTAACAGACTATATTCAGAGCCATTTTCTTTTAACTTTCAGGCGCCTAGTTATTATTTAGATTTTTTTCCATTCGCGTAAAATTAGAATTTCGGTATTTTATAAGACAGAGCATATTGAGTTGGTGCATACACTCCAAAACAGAGTAGAAAAGGGCTTTGTATATTTTTTCTGACAGATTATGTTCAGAGCAATTTTGCTTTTAACATTGGGGTGCCTAGATAATACTTAGATTTTTGTCAATTCACGTAAAATTAGAATTTTCGTATTATATATGAGAGAGAATATGGAGTTGGTGTATATACTCCAAAACAAAGTAGAATAGAGCATTGTATATTTTCTCTGACAGATTATATTCAGAGCACTTTTGTTTTTAACACTAGGGTTCCTAGATAATATTTAGATTTTTTTTGGTTTGCTTAAATATAGAATTTCTGTATTTTACGTGAGAGAGCATATGGCGTTGGTGTATATAGTCCAAACATAGTAGAATAGGGCATTGTATATCTTTTCTGAAAGATTATATTCCTAGAATTTTTTTTTCCACATTGGAATGCCTAGATAATATTTAGATTTTTTTCGATTCGCTTAAATATAAAATTTCTGAATTTCACATGAGAGCGCATATGGAGTTGGTTTATGTACTCCAAAACAGAGTAGAATAGGGCATTGTATATATTTTTTGACATATCATATTCAGAGCAATTTTGTTTTTAACATTGGGGTGCCTAGTTTATATTTAGATTTTTTCAATTCGGGTAACATTAGAATTTCTGTATTTCACATGAGAGAGTATACTGAGTTTGTGTATATATTCCAAAACATAGTAGAATAAGGCACTCTATATTTTTTCTAACAAACTATATTCCGAGCCATTTTCGTTTAACTTTGGGGCACCTAGATATTATTTAGATTCTTTTCGATTCAAGTATAATTAGTATTTCGGTATTTTACATGAGAGAGCATACTGAGTTGGTGTATATACTCCAAAACAAAGTAGAATAAAGCATTGTATATTTTTTCTAAGAGACTATATTAAGAGCCATTTTATTTTAACTTTGGGCGCCTAGATATTACCCAGTTCTTTTTTGATTCGCGTAAAATTAGAATTTCGGTATTTTACATGAGAGAGAAAATAGAGTTGGTGTATATACTCCAAAACACAGTAGAAAAGGGCATTGTGTATTTTTTCTGACAGATTATATTCAGAGAAATATGCTTTTAACATTGGGGTGCCTCGATAATATTTACGTTTTTTTGATTCGCTTAAATATAGAATTTCTGTATTTCACATGAGAGCATATGGAGTTGGTGGATATACTTCAAAACAGAGTCGAATAGGGCATTGTATATTTTTTATGACAGATTATACTCAGAGCAATTTTGTTTTTAACCTTGGGGTGCCTAGATAATATTTAGGTTTTTTTCGATTCGCTTAACTATGGAATTTCTGTATTTTACATGAGAGAGCATATGGAGTTGGTGTATATACTTCAAAAGAGAGTAGAATAGGGCATTGTATATTTTTTCTGGCAGATTATATTCAGAGCAATTTTGTTTTTAACATTATTGTGCCTAGATAATATTTAGATTTTTTTCGATTTGCTTAAACATACAATTTCTGTATTTTACATAAGAGAGCATATGGAGTTGCTGTATATACTCCAAAACAGAGTAGAAAAGGGCACTGAATATTTTTTCTGACAGATTATATTCAGAGCAATTTTGTTTTTGACATTGGGGTGCTTAGATAATATTTAGATTTTTTCGATTCTGGTAAAATTAGAATTTCGGTATTTTACATGAGAAAGCATACTGAGTTGGTGTATATACTCCAAAGCAGAGTAGAATAAGGCATTGTATATTTTTTCTAACAGATTATATTCAGAGCCATTTTCTTTTAACTTTGGGGTGTCTAGATATTACTTAGATTTTTTTCGATTCACGTAAAGTTAATATTTCGGTATTTTACATGAGAGAGCATATTGAGTTGGTGTATATACTCCAAAACAGAGTAGAATAGGGTATGTATATTTTTTCTGACAGTTCATATTCAAAGCAATTTTGCTTTTAACATTGGGGTGTCTAGATATTATTTAGATTTTTTTCGATTCGCTTAAATATAGAATTTCTGTATTTTACAAGAGAGAGCATATGGAGTTGGTGTATATACTCCAAAACAGAGTAGAATAGGGCATTGTATATTATTTCTAACAGACTATAGTCAGAGCAATTTTCTTTTAATTATGAGGCGCCTAGATATTATTTAGATTTTTTTCGATTCACGTAAAATTAGAATTTCTGTATTTTACATGAGAGAGTATATGGAGTTTGTGTATATACTCCAAAACAGGGTAGATTACGGCATTGTATATTTTTTCTGACAGATTATATTTAGAGCAATTTTGTTTTTAACATTCGGGTGCCTAGGTAATATTTAGATTTTTTCGATTCACGTAAAATTAGAATGTCTGTATTTTACATGATCGAGCATACTGAGTAGGTGTATATACTTTAAAACACAGTAGAATAAGGCATTGTAAATATTTTCTAAGAGACTATATTTAGAGCCATTTTCTTTTAACTTTGGGGCTCATAGGTATTATTTAGATTTTTTTCGATTCACTTAAATATAGACTTTCTGTATTTTACATGAGAGAGCATATGGAGTTGGTGTATGTATTCCAAAATAGAGTAGAAAAGGGCATTGTATATTCTTTCTGACAGACTATATTCAGAGCCATTTTCTTTTAACTTTGGGGTGCCTAGATATTATTAAGGTTGTTTACCGATTCGCGTAGAATTAGAATTTCGGTATTTTACATGAGAGAGCAAATTGAGTTTTTGTATATACTCCAAAACAGAGTAGAATAAGGCATTGTATATTTTTTCTAACAGATTATATTCAGAGCAATTTTCTTTTAATTTTGGTGTGCCTAGATTTTATTTAGATTTTTTTCGATTGGCATAAAATCTGAATTTTTTATTTTACATAAGAGAGCATATTGAGTTGGTGTATATACCCTAAAACCGAGTAGAAAAGGGCATTGTATATTTTTTCTGACAGATTATATTCAGAGCAATTTTGCTTTTAACATTGTGGTGCCTACATAATGTTTAGAAGTATTTCGATTCACTTAATTATAGAATTTCTGTATTTTACATGAGAGATCATATGGAGTTCGTCTATATACACTAAAACATAGTTGAATAGAGCATTGTATATTTTCTCTTACAGATGATATTCAGAGCAATTTTGTTTTAAACATTGGCGTGCCTAGATAATATTTAGATTTTTTTCGATTCACGTAAAATTAGAATTTCTGTATTTTACATGAGAGGGAATACTGAGTTGGTGTATATACGCCAAAACAGTATAGAATAGGGCATTGTATATTTTTGTCACAGATTATATTCAGAGCAATTTTTTTTTTAACATTGGGGCGCCTATATATTATTTAGATTTTTTTCGATTCATGTAAATTTAGAATTTCGGTATTTTACATGAGAGAGCATATTGAGTTTGGGTATATACTCCAAAATAGCGTAGAAAAGGGCATTCTATATTTTTTCTGAGAAATTATATTCAGAAAAATTTTGCTTTTAACATTGGGGTGCCTAGATAATATTTAGATTTTTTTGGATTCGCCTAAAATTAGAATTTCGGTATTTTACATGAGAGAGCATACTGAGTTGGTGTATATTCTCCAAAACAAAGTAGAATAGGTCATTGTATATTTTTTCTGACAGATTATATTCAGCGCAATTTTGCTTTAAAATCGGGGTGCCTAGATAATATTTAGATTTTTTTCTTTTCGGGTAAAATTAGAATTATCGCATTTTACATTAGAGAGCATATTTAGTTGGTGTGTATACTCCCAAACAGAGTAGAAAAGGGCATTGTATACTTTTTCTAACAGATCATACGTAGAGCAATTCTTCTTTTAACATTGGGGTGCCTAAATAGTATTTAGATTTCATTAGTTTAGCATCAATTTATAATTTCCGTATTTTACATGTGAGAGCATATTGAGTTGGTGTATATACTCCAAAATAGAGTAGAAAAGAGCATTGTATATTTTTTCTGACAGACTATATTCAGAGCGATTTTTCTTTTAACATTCGGGTACATAGATAATATTTAGATTGATTTTGATTAGCGTAAAATTAGAGTTTCGGTATTTTACGTGAGAGAGCATATTGAGTTGTTGTATATACTCCAAAACAGAGTAGAATAGCGCATTGTATATTTTTTCTGACACATTGTATTTAGAGCAAGTTTTCTTTTAACATTGGGGTGCCTAGACAATATTTATATTTTTTTCGGTTCGTGTAAAATTAGAATTTTGGTATTTTACATGAGAGAGCATATTGAGTCGGTGTATATACTACAAAACATAGTAAATAAGGGCATTGTATATTTTTTATGACAGATTATATTCAGAGCAATTTTGCTTTTAACAATGGTGTGCCTAGATAATATTTAGATTTATTTCGATTTGTGTAAATTTAGAATTTCGGTATTTTACATGAGAGAGTATACTGAGTTGGTGTATATATTCCAAAACAGAGTAGAAAAGGGCATTGTATATATTTTTTTGAAAGATTATATTCAGAGAAATTTTGCTTTTTACATTGTGGTGCTTAGATAATATTTAAAATTACTTTGATTAACGTAAATTTATAATTTTGGAATTTTACATGAGAATGCATACTGAGTTGGTGTATATACTCCCAAACAGAGTAGAAACCGCCATTGTATATTTTTTCTGATAGATTATATTCGGAGCAATTTTGCTTTTAACATTGGGGTGCGTAGATAATATTTAGATTTTTTTCAATTCGTTTAAATTGTAATTTCGGTATTTTACATGAGAGAGTATATTGAGTTGGTGTATATACTCCTAAACAGGGTAGAAAGAACATTGTATATTTTTTCTGACCAATTATATTCAGAGCAATTATTCTTTTAACATTGGAATACATAGATAAAATTTAGACTTTTTTCGATTAGCATAAAATTAGAATTTCAATATTTTAGGTGAGAGAGCATATTGGGTTGTTGTATATACTTTAAAACAGAGTAGAATAACGCATTGTATATTTTTTTTCTGACACATTGTATTCAGAGCAATTTTGCTTTTAACATTGGTGTGCCTAGATAATATTTAGATTTTTATCGGTACGTGTAAAATTAGAATTTCTGCAATTTACCTGAAAGAGCATATTGAGTTGGTGTATATTCTCCAAAACAAAGTAGAATAAAACCTTGTATACTTTTTCTGACAGATTATATTCAGAGCAATTTTGCTGTTAATATTGGGGTGCCTAGATAATATTTAGATTTATTTCAATTCATGTAAAATTAGAACTTCCATATTTTACATGAGAGAGCATACTGAGTTGGTGTATGTACTCCAAAACAAAGTAGAAAAGGGCATTGTATATTTTTTCTGACACATTACCTTCAGAGATATTTTGCTATTAACATTGTGGTGCCTAGATAATATTTAGATTTTTTTCTATTCGCATAAATTTAGAATTTCGGTATTTTACATGAGAGAGTATACTGAGTTTGTGTATATATTCCAAAACAGAGTAGAAAAGGGATTGTATCTTTTTTTATGAAAGATTATATTCAGAGAAGTTTTGCTTTTAACATTGTGGTGCTTAGATAACATTTAAATTTACTTTGATTAACGTAAATTTATAATTTTGGTATTTTACATGAGAGAGCATACTGAGTAGCTATATGAACTCCAAAAAAGAGTAGAAAAGGGCATTGTATATTTTTTCTGACAGATTATATTCAGATCCATTTTCTTTCAACATTTGGGTGCCTAGATAATATTTAGATTTTTTTCGATCGCGTATATATAGAATTTCGGTATTTTACATGAGAGACCATATTGGGTTGGTGTATATATTCCAAAACAGAGTAGATAAAAGCATTGTATATTTTTTTCTGAAAGATTATATTCAGAGCAATTGTGCTTTTAATATAGGGTCGCCTCGATAATATTTAGATTTTTTTCTATTTGCGTAAATTTAGAATTTCGGTATTTTACATGAGAGAGAATATTGAGTTGGTGTATATAATCCAAAACACAGTAGAAAAGAGCATTGTATATTTTTTCTGACTGATTATATTCAGAGCAATTTTACTTTTAACATTGGGGTGCCAAGATAATATTTACATTTTTTCGGTTCGTGTAAATTAGAATTTCGGTATTTTACATGAGCGAGCATATTTAGTTGGTGAATATACTCCAAAACAGAGTAGAAAATGTCATTGTATAATTTTTTGACAGATTATATTCACAGCAATTTTACTTTTAACATTGGGGTGCCAAGATAATATTTAGATTTTTTTCGGTTCATGTAAAATTAGAAATTCGGTATTTTACATGAGAGAGCATATTGAGTTTGTGTATATACTCCCAAACAGTGTAGAAAAGGCCATTGTATATTTTTTTGATCGATTATATTCCGAGCAATTTTGGTGTTAACATTGGGGTGCCTAGATAATATTTAGATTTTTATCGATTCACGTAAAATTAGAATTTGGGTGTTTTACATGAGAGAGCATATTGAGTTCATTTATATACCCCAAAACAGAGTAGAAAAAAGCATTGTATATATTTTCTGACAGAATATATTCAGAAAAATATTGCTATTAACATTGGGGTGTCTTCATAATATTTCGATTTTTTTTGATTTGCATAAAATTACAATTTCGATGTTTAACATGAGAGAGCATATTCAGTTGGTGTATATATTCCAAAACAGATTAAAAAGTGCATTGTATATTTATTCTGACAGATTATATTCAGAGAAATTTTGATTTTAACATTGGGGTGCCTAGATAATATTTAGACTTTTTTTGATTCGCGGAAGTTTAGAATTTTGGTATTTTACATAAGAGGCCATAATGAGTTGGTGTATGTACTCCAAAACAGAGTAGAAAAGTGCATTGTATATTTTATCTGACAAATTATATTCAGAGTAATTTTGCTTTTAACTTTGGGGTGCCTAGATAATATTTAGACTTTTTTCAAATCGTGTAAATTTAGAATTTTTGTATTTTACATGAGAGAGCATATTGAGATGGTGTATATTCTCCAAACCAGAGTAGAATAGAACATTGTATATTTTTTCTGACAGATTATATTCAGAGCAATTTTGCTATTACCATTGGGGTGCCTAGATAATATTTAGATTTCATTTGATTAGCGTAAATTTAGAATTTCGGTATTTTACATGAGAGAGCATATTGAGTTGGTGTATATACTCCAAAACAGAGTAGAAAAGGGCATTGTGTATTTTTTCCGACAGAATATATTCATATTTATTTTCTTTCAACATTGGGGTGCCTAGATAATATTTAGATTTCTTTCGATTCGCGTGTATATAGAATTTCGGTATTTTATATGAGAGAGCATATTTGCTTGTTGTACATAAACCAAAATATAGTAGAAAAGTGCATTGCATATTTTTTCTGAAAGATTATATTCAGAGAAATTTTGCTTTCAATATTGGAGTGCCTAGATAATATTTAGATTTTTTTTGATTCGCGCAAATTTAGAATTTTGGTATTTTACATGAGACAGCATATTGAGTTGGTGTATATAGTGCAAAACACAGTAGAAAAGCGAATTGTATATTTTTTCTGACTGATTATATTCAGATCAATTTTGCTTTTAATATTGGGGTTCCTAGATAATATTTAGATTTTTTTCGGTTCGTGTAAATTAGAATTTTGGTATTTTACACGAAAGAGATTATTGAGTTTGTGTATATACTCGAAAACAGAGTAGAAAAGGTCATTGTATATTTTTCGTGACAGATTATATTCAGAGCAATTTTACTTTAACATTGGAGTGCCAGGATAATATTTTGATTTTTGTCGATACACGTAAAATTAGAATTTCGGTATTTTACATGAGAGAGCACACTGATTTTGTGTATATACTCCAAAACAGAGTAGAATAGGGCATTGTATATTTCCTCTGACAGATCATATTCAGCGCAATTTTGTTTTTAACATTGGGGTGCCTAGATAATATTTAGATTTCTTTCGATTCACGTAAAATTAGAATTTCGGTATTTTACATGAGAGCGCATACTGTATTGTGCATATACTCCAAAACAGAGTAGAATAGGGCATCGTATATTTTTTCTGACAGATTATATTTAGAGCAATTTTGTTTTTAACATTGGGGTGCCTAGATATTATTTATATTTTTCGATTCGGGTAAAATTAGAATTTCGGTATTTTACATGAGAGAGCATATTGAGTTGGTGTATATACTCCAAAACAGAGTATAATAGTTCATTGTATATTTTTTCTGACAGATTATATTCAGAGCAATTTTGCTTTTAACATTGGGGTGCCTAGATAATATTTATATTTTTTTTGTTTCGCTTAAATATAGAATTTCAGTATTTTACATGAGAGAGCATAGGGATTTGGTGTATATACTCCAAAACAGAGTAGAATAGGGCATCGTGTATTTTTTCTTACAGAATATATTAGGAGCAATTTTGTTTTTAACATTGGAGTGTCTAGATAATATTTGGAATCTTTCGACTCACGTAAATTTAGAATTTTGGTGTTTTACATGAGAGAGCATACTGAGTTGCTGTATATACTCCAAAGCAGAGTAGAATAGGGCATTGTATATTTTTTTCTAACAGACTATATTCAGAGCCATTTTCTATTAACTTTGGGGCACGTAGATCGATTTATTTCGATTCGCGTAAATTTAGAATTTTGGTATTTTACATGAGAGAGCATATTGAACTTTGGGGCGCCTAGATATTATTTAGATTTCTTTTGATTCATGGAAAATAAGAATTTCGGTATTTCACATGAGAGAGCATATTGAGTTTGTTTATATACTCCAAAAGAGACTAGAAAAGTGCTATGTATATTTTTTCTGACAGATTATATTCAGAGCAATTTTGCTTTTAACATTCGGGTGCCTAAATAATATTTAGATTTTTTTGGATTTATGTAAATTTAGAATTTCTGTATTTTACATGAGAGAGCATACTGAGGTGGTGTATATACGCCGAAACAGAGTGGAATAGGGCATTGTATATTTTCTCTGACAGATTATATTCAGAGCAGTTTTGTTTTTAGGATTGGGGTGACTAGATAATATTTAGATTTTTTTTGATTCGGGTAAATTTAGAATTTCTGTATTTTACATGAGATTGCATATGGAGTTGGTGTATATACTTTCAAACAGAGAAGAAAAGGGCATTCTATATTTTTTCTGACAGATTATATTCAAAGCAATTTTGTTTTTAACATTTGGGTGCCTAGATAATATTTAGATTTTTTTCGATTCACTTAAATATAGAATTTCTGCATTTTACATAAGAGAGCATACTGAGTTGGTGTATAAACTCCAAAACAGAGTAGAAGAAGGCATTGTATATTTTTTCTAGAAGACTATATTCAGAGCGATTTTCTTTTCACTTTAGGGCGCCTAGATATTATTTAGATGTTTTTCCATTCGCTTAAATATAGAATTTCTGTATTTTACATGAGAGAGCATATAAAGTTGGTGTATATACTCCAAAACAAAGTAGAATAGGGCATTGTATATTTTTTCTGACAGATTATATTCAGAGCCATATTGTTTTTAAGATTGTGCTGTTTGGATAATATTTAGATTTTCTTGATTTGGGTAAAATTAGAATTATTGTATTTTACATGAGAGAGCACACTGAGTTGGTGTATATACGACAAAACAGAGTAGAATAAGGCACTGTATATTTTTTCTAATGGACTATATTCAGAGCCATTTTCTTTTAACTTTGCGGCGCCTAGGTATTCTTTAGATATTTTTCGATTCACGTAAGTTAGAATTTCGGTATTTTATATAAGAGAGCATATTGAGTTGGTGTATGTACTACAAAACAAAGTAGAAAAGGGCATTGTATATTTTTTCTGACAGGTTATAGTAAGAGCAATTTTGCTTTAACATTGGGGTGCCTAGATAATATTTAGATTTTTTTGGATTCGCTTAAATACAGAATTTCTGTATTTTACAGTAGAGAGCATATGGAGTTGGTGTATATACTCCAAAACAGAATAGAATAGCGCATTGTATATTTTCTCTGACAGATTATATTCAGAGAAATTTTGTTTTTACATTGAGGTGCCTAGATTATATTGAGATTTTTTCAGTTCACATAAAATTTAAATTTCGGTATTTTTCATGAGAGAGCATACTGAGTTGGTTTATATACTCCACAACAGAGTAGAATAAGGCATTGTATACTTTCTTTAAGAGACTATATTCAGAGCCATTTTGTTTTAACTTTGGGGCACCTAGATAATATTTAGATTTTTTCGATTTGGGTAAAATTAGAATTTCTTTATTTTACAAGAGAGAGCACACTGAGTTGGTGTATATACTCCAAAACACAGTAGAATAAGGCATTGTATATGTTTTCTAACAGAATATATTCAGAGCAATTTTCTTTTAACTTCGGGGCACCCAGACATTATTTAGATTTTTTTCAATTCGTGTAAAATTTGAATTCCGGTATTTTTCTTGATAGAGCATATTGAGTTGGTGTATATACTACAAAACAGAGTAGAAAAGGGCATTGTATATTTTTCCTGAAGATTATATTCAGAGCAATTTTACTTTAAACTTTGGGGTGCCTAGATAATATTTAGATTTTCTTCGATTCGCTTAAATATAGAATTTCTGTATTTTACATGAGAGAGTAAACTGAGTTGATGTATATACTTGAAAAAACAGTAGAATAAGGTATTGTATATTTCTTCTGACAGACTATATTCAGAACAATTTTGTTTTTAACATTGGGGTGCCTAGATAATATTTAGATTTTTTCGATTCGGGTAAATTTTGAATTATTGTATTTTACATGAGAGAGCATATTTAGTTGGTGTATATACTACAAAATAAAAAGAAAAGGGCATTGTATCTTTATTCTGACACAGTATATTTAGAGCAATTTTGTTTTTAACATTGGGGTGCTTAGATAATATTTAGATTTTTTTCGATTCACGTAAAATTAGAATTTCTGTATTTTACATGAGAGAGGATACTGTGTTGGTGTATATACTCCAGAACAGAGTATAATAAGGCATTGTATATTTTTTCTAACAGACTATATTCAGAGCAATTTTTTTTTTAACATTGGGGTGCCTAGATATTTTTTACCTTTTTTTTCGATTCGCGTAAATTGAGAATTTCGGTATTTTACATGAGAGAGCATATTGAGTTGGTGTATATACTCCAAAACAAAGTAGAAAAGTGCATTGTATATTTTTTCTGACGGATTATATTCAGAGCAATTTTGTTTTTAACATTGGGGTGCCTAGATAATATTTAGATATTTTTCGATTCGCGTATAATTAGAATTTCGGTATTTTACATGAGAGAGCATAAAGAGTTGGTGTATATACTGCAAAACAGAGTAGAATAAGGCATTGTATATTTTTTCTGACAGATTATATTCAGAGCAATTTTGTTTTTAACATTGGGATGACTAGATAATATTTAGATTTCAATCGATTCGCTTAAATATCAAATTTTTGTATTTTCAGGAGAGAGCATATGGAAGTGGTGTATATACTTTAAAACAGAGTAGAATAGGGCATTGTATATTTTTTATGACAGATTATATTTGGAGCAATTCTGTTTTTAACATTGGGGTGCCTATATAATATTTAGATTTTTTTCGATTCGCATAAATATAGAATTTCTGTATTTTACACGAGAGAGCATACTGAGTTCGTGTATATACTCCAAAACAGAGTAGAATAATACATTGTATATTTTTTCTAACAGACTATATTCAGAGCCATTGTATTTTAACTTAGGGACGCCTAGATATTATTTAGATTATTTTCGATTCGCGTAAAATTAGAATTTCTGTATTTTCCCAGAGAGAGCATATTGAGTTGGTTTATATACTCCAAAACAGAGTAGAAAAGGGCATTGTATATTTTTTCTGACAGATTATATTCAGAGCAATTATCCTTTTAACATTGACTTGCCTAGATAATATTTAGACTTTTTTTGATTCTGTTAAATATAGAATTTCTGTATTTTACATGAGAGAGCATATGGAGTCTGTGTATATACTCCAAAACAAAGTAGAATAGGGCATTGTATATTCTTTCTGACGGATTATATTCAGAGTAATTTTGTTTTTAACATTGGGGTGCCTAGATAATATTTAGATTTTAATTGATTCGCTTAAATATAGAATTTCTGTATTTTACATGAGAGAGCATATAATGTTGGTGTATATACTCCAAAACAGAGTAGAAAAGGGCATTGTATGTTTTTTATGACAGATTATATTCAGAGAAATTTTGGTTTTAACATTGGGATGCCTAGATAATATTTAGATATTTTCGATTCGCTTTAATATAGAATTTCTGTATTTTCCATGAGAGAGCATATGGAGTTGGTGTATATACTCCAATACAGAATAGAATAGGGCAGTGTATATTTTTCTGACAGATTATATTCAGAGCAATTTTTTTTTTACATTGGGGTGCCAGATAATATTTAGAAATTTTTCGATTCGGGTAAAATTAGAATTTTTGTATTTTACATGAGAGCATACGGAGTTGGTGTATATACTCCAAAACAGAGCAGAAGAAGGCATTGTATATGTTTTCTAACAGACTATATTCAGAGCCATTTTCTATTAACTTTAGGGCGCCTAAATATTGTTTAGATTTTTTTCGATTCGCCTAAAATTAGAATTTCCGTATTTTACATGAGAGAGCATACTGAGTTGGTGTATACACTCCAAAACAGAGTAGAATAGGGCATTGTATATTTTTGCTAACAGACTATATTCAGAGCTATTTTCTTTTAACTTTGGGGCGCCTAGTTGATATTTAGATTTTTTTCGATTCACGTAAAATTAGAATTTCGGTGTTTTACATGAGAGAATATATTGAGTTGGTGTATATACCCAAAAACAGAGTAGAAAATGACATTTTATATTTTTTCTGACAGATTATATTCACAGCAATTTTGCTTTTAACATTGGGGTGCCTTGATAATATTTAGATTTTTTCGATTCGGGTAAAATTACAATTTCTGTATTTTACATGGGAGAGCATACTGAGTTGGTGTATATTCTCCAAAACAGAGTAGAATAAGGCATTGTATATTTTATTTAACAGACTATATTCAGAGCCATTTTCTTTTACTTTTGGGGCGCCTAGATATTATTTACATTTTTTTCGATTTGCGTAAATTTAGAATTTCAATATTTTACATCAGAGAGCATACTGAGCTGGTGTATATACTCCAAAACAGAGTAGAATAAGGCATTGTATATTTTTTTAACACACTATATTCAGAGCCATTTTTTTTTAACTTTCAGGCGCCTAGATATTATTTAGATTTTTTTCGATTTGTGTAAAATTAGAATTTCGGTATTTTACAAGAGAGAGCATATTGAGTTGGTGTATATACTCCAATACATAGAAGAAAAGGGCATTGTATATTTTTTTGACAGATTATATTCAGAGCAATTTTGCTTTTAACATTGGGGTGCCTTGATAATATTTAGATTTTTTTCGATTCTCTTAAATATAGAATTTCTGTATTTTCCATGAGAGAGCCTATGGAGTTGGTGTATATACTCCAAAACAGTGTAGAATAGGGCATTGTATATTTTTTCTGACAGATTAGATTCAGAGCAGTTTTGTTTTTAACATTGGGGTGCCTAGATAATATTTAGATTTTTATCGATTCTCTTAAAAATAGAATTTCTGCATTTTACATGAGAGAGCATATGGAGTTGGTGTATATACTCCAAAACAGAGTAGAAAAGCGCATTGTATATTTTCTCTGACAGATTATATTCAGAGCAATTTTGTTTTTAACATTGGGGTGCCTAGATAATATTTAGATTTTTTCGATTCGGGTAAAATTATAATTTCCGTATTTTACATTAGAGAGCATACTGAGTTGGTGTATATACTCCAAAACAGAGTAGTATAGGGCATTGTATAGTTTTTCCAACATTCTATATTAAGACCCATTTTCTTTTAACTCTGGTGTGCCTAGATATTATATAGATGTTTTTCGATTCCCGTATTATTAGAATTTTGGTATTTTATATGAGAGAGCCAATTGAGTTGGTGTATATACTCCAAAATAGAGTAGAAAAGGGCATTGTATATATTTTCTGACAGATTATATTCAGAGCAATTTTGTTTTAACATTGGAGTGCCTAGATAATATTTAGATATTTATCGATTTGCTTAAATATCGAATTTCTGTATTTTACATGAGAGAACAAATGGAGTTGGTGTATATACTCCAAAAGAGAGTAGAATAGGGCATTGTATATTTTTTCCCACAAATTATATTCAGAGCCATTTTGTTTTTAACATTGTGGTGCCTAGATAATATTTAGATTTTTTTGATTCGGGTAAAATTAGAATTTTGGTATTTTACATGAGAGAGCATATTGAGTTTGTGTATACACTCCAAAGCAGAGTAGAATGAGGCACTGTATATTTTTTTAACAGACTATATTCAAAGCCATTTTCTTTTACATTTTTGGCACCTAGATATTATTTTGATAGTTTTCAATTCGTGTAAAATTAGAATTTCTTTATTTTACATGAGAGAGCATACTGAGTTGGTGTATATACTTTAAAACAGGGTAGAATAAGGCATTGTATATTTTTTCTAACAGAATATATTCCGAGCCATTTTCTTTTAACTTTGGGGCACCTATATATTATTTAGATTTTTTTCGATTTGCGTAAAATTAGAATTTTGGTATTTTATATGAGAGAGCAAGTTGACTTGTTGTATATACTCCAAAACAGACTAGAAAAAAGCATTGTATATTTTTTCTGACAGATTATATTCAGAGCGATTTTGCTTTTACATTGGGGTGCCTAGATAATATTTATAATTTTTTCGATTCACTTAAATATAGAATTTCTGTATTTTATATGAGAGAGCAGATGGAGTTGCTGTATATACTCCAAAACAAAGTAGAATAGGGCATTGTATATGTTTTCTGACAGATTATATTCAGAGCAATTTATTCTTTAACATCGGGGTGCCTAGATAATATTTAGATTTCTTTTGATTGGCTTAAATTTAGAATTTCTGTATTTTACATGAGAGAGCATATGGAGTTGGTGTATATACTCCAAAACACAGTAGAATATGGCATTGTATATTTTTTCTGACAGACTATATTCAGAGAAATTCTGATTTTAACATTGGGGTGCCTAGATAATATTTAAATTTTCTTCGATTCAGGTAAAATTAGAATTTTGGTATTTTACATTAGAGAGCATACTCAGTTGGTGTATATACTCCAAAACACAATAGAGTAAGGCATTGTATATTTTCTCTAACAGACTGTATTCAGAGCCATTTTCTTTTAACTTTGGGGCGCCTAGATGTCATTTATATTTTTATCGATTCGCGTCAAATTAGAATTTCGGTATTTTACATGAGAGAGCATATTGAGTTGGTGTATATACTCCAAAACAGAGTAGAAAAGGGCCTTGTATATTTTTTCTTACAGATTATATTCAGAGCTATTTTGCTTTTAACACTGGGGTGCCTAGATAATATTTAGATTATTTTCGATTCACATAAATTTAGAATTTGGGTATTTTACATGAGAGAGAATATTGAATTGGTGTACATATTCCAAAACAGAGTAGAATAGGGCATTGTATATTTTTTCCCACAAATTATATTCAGAGCAATTTTGATTTTAATATTGGGGTACCTAGGTAATATTTAGATTTTTTTCGTTTCGAGTAAAATTAGACTTTTGTTATTTTACTTGAGAGAGCATATTGAGTTGGTGTATATACTCCAAGAAAGAATAAACAAGGGCATTGTATATTTTTTCTGACACACTATATTCACAGCAATTTTGTTTTCAGCATTGGGGTGCCTAGATAAAATTTCGATTATTTTCAATTCACGTATAATTAGAATTTCGGTAGTTTACATGGGAGAGCATATTGAGTTGGTGTATATATTCCAAAACATAGTAGAAAAGGGCACTGTATATATTTTCTGACAGATTATATTCAAAGCAATGTTGCTTTTAAAATTGGGGTGCCTATATAATATTTAGATTTATTTCGGTTCGCATAAATTTAGAATCTCGGTATTTTACATGAGAGAGCATATTGAGTTGGTGTATATACTCCATAAAAAGGAAGAAAAAGGCATTGTATAATTTTTTGACAGATTATACTCAGAGCAATTTTTCTTTTAACATTGGTGTTCCTAGATAATATTTACATTTTTTTTGATTCCCGTAAAATCAGGATTTCGGTATTTTACATGTGAGAGCATACTGAGTTGGTGTATATACTCCAAAACAGAGTAGAATAAGGCACTGTAAATTTTTTATGACAGATTATATTCAGAGAAATTTTGTTTTTAACATTGGGGTGCCTAGATTATATTTAGATTTTTTTCCATTCGCTTAAATATAGAATTTCTGTATTTTACATGAGAGAGCATATGGAGTTGGTGTATATACTCCAAAACAGAGTAGAATAGGACATTGTATATTTTTTCTGACAGATTATATACAGAGCAATTTGCTTCTAACATTGGGGTGCCTACATAATATTCAGAATTTTTTCGATTCATGTAAATTTAGAATTTTTGTATTTTACAGGAGAGAGAATAGAGAGTTGGTGTATATACTCCAAAACAGAGTAGAATAGGGCATTGTATATTTTTTCTGACAGATTATATTTAGAGCAATTTTGCTTTTAACATTGGGGTGCCTAGATCATATTTAGATATTTTTCAATTCACTTAAATATAGAATTTCTGTATTTTATATGAGAGAGCATACGGAGTTTATGTATATACTCCAAAAGAGAGTAGAATAAGGCATTGTATTTTTTTTCTGACAGATTATATTCAGAGCAATATTGCTTTTAACATTGGGGTGCCTAGATAATATGGAGATAATTTTCGATTCGAGTAAATTTAGAATTTTGGTATTTTACATGGGAGAGAATATTGAGTTTGTGTATATACTCCAAAAAAGAGTAGAAAAGGGCATGGTATTTTTTTTCTGACACATTATATTCAGAGCAATTTTGCTTTTAACCTTCGGATGCCTAGATAATATTTACATTTATTTCGATTCACGTAAAATTAGAATGTCGGTATTTTACATGTGAGAGCGTATTGAGTTGGTGTATATACTCCAAAACAGAGTAGAATAAGACATTGTATATTTTTTCTAACAGACAATATTTAGAGCCATTTTCTTTTACCTTTTGGGCACCTAGATATTATTTAGATTTTTGTCAATTCGCGTAAAATTAGAATTTCTGTATTTTACATGGGAGAGCATATGGAGTTGCTGTATATACTCCAAGAGAAATTAGAATAGGGCGTTGTATATTTTTTCTGACAGATTGTATTCAGAGCAATTTTGTTTTTAACATTGGGGTGCCTAGATAATATTTAGATTTATTTCGATTCGCTTACATGTAGAATTTCTGTATTTTACATGAGAGAGCATATAGAGTTCTTGTATATAAGACAAAACAGAGTAAAATAAAGCATTGTGTATTTTTTCTGACAGATTATATTCAGAGAAATTTTGTTTTTAACATTGGGGTGCTTATGTAATATATAGATTTTTTTGATTCAGGTAAAATTAGAATTTCTGTATTTTACATGAGAGAGCATATTGAGTTGGTGTATATACTACAAAATAGAGTAGAAAAGGGCATTGTATATTTCTTCGGACAGATTATATTCAGTGGAATTTTGCTTTAACATTGGGGTGCCTAGATAATATTTAGATTTTTTCGATTCTGGTAAAATTAGAATTTCTGTATTTTACATCAGAGAGCACACTGAGTTGGTGTATATACTCCAAAATAAAGTAGAATAAGGCATTGTATATTTTTTCTAACAGAGTATATTCAGAGGCAGTTTCTTTTAGTTTTGGGGCACCTAGGTATTATTTAGATTTTTTTCGATCCTCGTAAAATTAGAATTTCGGTATTTTACATGAGAGAGCATATTTAGTTGGTGTATATACTCCAAAAAACAGTAGAATAGGGCATTGTATATGTTTTCTGACAAATAGTATTCAGAACAATTTTGGTTTTAAGATTTGTTTGCCTACATAATATCTAAATTTTTTCGATTCGCTTAAATAGAGAATTTCTCTATTTTACATGAGAGAGCATATGGAGTTGGTGTATATACCCCAAAACAGAGTAGAATAGGGCACTGTATATTTTTTCTGACAGACTATATTCAGAGCAATTTTGTTTATAACATTGGAGTGCCTAGTTAATATTTACATTTTTTTCGATTCACGTAAATATTGAATTTCGCTATTTTGCATGAGAGAGCATAGTGTGTTGGTGTATATACTCCAAAAAAGAGTAGAATGAAGCATTGTATATTCCTTCTAAGAGACAATATTCAGAGCCATTTTCTTTTATCTTTGGGGTGCCTAGATTTTATTTAGATTGTTTTCGATTCAGGTAAAATTAGAATTGCGGTATTACACATGAGAGAGCATATTGAGTTGGTGTATATACTCCAAACAGAGTAGAATAGGGCATTGTATATTTTTTCTTGCAGGTTATATTCAGAGAAATTTTGTTTTTAACATTAAGGTGCCTAGATAATATTTAGATTTTTTTCGATTCACGTAAAATTAGAATTTCGGTATTTTACATTAGAGAGAATTCTGAGTTGGTGTATATACTCCAAAACAGAGCGGAATTGGGCGATGTATATTTTTTCTGGCAGATTATATTCAGAGCACTCTTGTTTTTAACTTTGGTGTGCCTAGATAATATTTAGATTTTTTCAATTCACGTTGAATTAGAATTTCTGTATTTTACATGAGAGAGCATTCTGAGTTGGTGTATATACTCCAAAACAGAGTAGAAAAAGGCATTGTGTATTTTTTCTAACAGACGATAGTTAGAGCCATTTTCTTTTAACTTTGGGGTGCCTTGATATTATTTAGATTTTATTCAATTGCCGTAAAATTAGAATTTCGGTATTTCACATGAGAGAGCATATGGAGTTGGTTTATATACTCCAAAACAGAGTGGAAAAGGGCGTTGTATATTTTTTCTGACAGACTATATTCAGAGCAATTTTGCCTTTAACATTGGGGTTCCTAGATTATATTTAGATTTTTTTCGATTCACATAAAATTAGAATTTCGGTATTTTACAAGACAGAGCATATTGTGTTGGTGTATATACTACAAAACAGAGTAGAATAGGGCATTGTATATATTTTCTGACAGATAATATTCAGAGAAAATTTTTTTAACATTGGGGTGCCTAGATCATATGTAGATTTTTTCGATTCGGGTAAAAGTTTAATTTTTGTATTTTACATGAGAGAGCATACTGAGTTGGTGTATATACTCCAAAACAGAGCAGAATCAGGCATTGTATATTTTTTCGAACAGACTATATTCAGAGCCATTTTCTTTTAACTTTGGAGCGCCTACATAATATTTAGATTTTTTTCGATTCATGTAAAATTTGAAATTCGGTATTTTACATGACAGAGCATATTAAGTTGGTGTATATACTCCATAACAGAGTAGAAAATGGCATTGTATACTCTTTCTGACAGATCATATTCAGAGCAATTTTGCTTTTAACATTCGGGTGCCTAGATAATATTTAGATTTTTTTTTGATTCACGTAAATTTAGAATTTCGGTATTATACATAAGAGAGCATACGGAGTTGGTGTATATCCTCCAAAACAGAGTAGAATAAAGCATTGTAGATTTTTTCTGACAGATTATCTTCAGAGCAATTTTGCTTTTAACATTTGGGTGCCTAGATAATATTTAGATTTTTTTCGATTCGCTTAAATATAGAATTCCTTTATTTTACATGAGAGAGTATATGGAGTTGGTGTATATACTCCAAAACAGAGTAGAATAGGGCATTGTATATTTTTTGTGACATACCATATTCAGAGCAATTTTGTTTTTCACATTGGGGTGCCTAGATAATATTTAGATTTATTCGATTCAGGTGAAATTAGTATTTCTGTATTTTACATGAGAGAGCATACTGACTTGGTGTATATACTCCAAAACAGAGTAGAATAAGGCATTGTATATTTTTTCTAACAGACTATATTCAGAGCCATTTTCTTTTAACTTTGGGGCGCCTAGGTATTATTTAGATTTTTTTCGATTCGCGTAAAATTGGAATTTTTGTATTTAACATGAGAGAGCATATTGAGTTAGTGTATACACTACAAAACAGAGTAGAAAAGTGCATTGTATATGTTTTCTGTCAGATTATATTCAGAGCAATTTTTCTTTTAACATTGGGGTGCCTAGATCCTATTTAGGTTTTTTTCGATTTGCTTAAATATAAAATTTCTGTATTTTACATGAGAGATTATATGTAGTTAGTATATATACTCCAAAACACAGTAGAATAGGGCCTTGTATATTATTTCTGACAGATTATATTCAGAGTAATTTTGTTTTTAACATTGGGGTGCATAGATAATATTTAGATTATTTTCGATTCTCTTAAATATGCAATTTCTGTATTTCACACGAGAGCATAGGGAATTGGTGTATATACTCGAAAACAGAGTAGAATAAGGTATTGTATATTTTATCTGACAGATTATATTCAGATCCATTTTGTTTTTAACATTGGGGTGCCTAGATAATATTTATATTTTTTTCGATTTGGGTAAAATTAGAATTTCTGTATTTTACATGAGAGAGCATACTGAGTTGGTGTATATACTCCAAAACAGAATAGAATAAGGCATTGTATACATTTTGTAACAGACTATATTCAGAGCCATTTTCTTTTAATTTTGGGGCGCCTAGATATTACTTAGATTTGTTTCGATTCACGTAAAATTAGAATTTTGGTATTTTATATGGGAGAGCACATTGAGTTGGTGTACATGCTCCAAAACATTGTAGAAAAGGGCATTGTATATTTTTTTCTGTCAGATTATATTCAGAGCAGTTTTGCTTTTAACATTGGGGTGGCTAGATAATATTTAGATTCTTTTCGATTCACGTAAATTTAGAGTTTCGGTATTATACATAAGAGAGCATACTGAGTTGGTGTATATACTCCAAAACAGAGTAGAATAAAGCATTGTATATTTTTCTGACAGATTATATTCAGAGCAATTTTGCTCTTAACATTGCGGTGCATAAATATTATTTAGATTTTTTGGATTCGCTTAAATATAGAATTTCTGTATTTTACATGAGAGAGCATCCTGAGTTGGTTTATATACTCCAAAACAGAGTTGAGTAAAACATTGTATATTTTTCTAACAGACAATATTCAGAGACATTTTCTTTTAATTTTGGGGCGCTAGATAATATTTAGATTTTTTCGATTCGTGTAAAATTAGAATTTCGCTATTTTACGTGAGAGAGCATATTGATTTGTTGTATATACTCCAAAACAGAGTAGAATAGGGCATTGTATATTTTTTCTGACAGATTATATTACGACCAATTTTGTTTTGAACGTTGGGGTTACAAGATAATATTGAGATTTCTTCGATTCGGGTAAAATAGGAATTTCTGTATTTTACATTTGAGAGCATACTGAGTTGGTGTATATACTCCAAAACAGAGTAGCATGAGGAATTGTTTATTTTTTTAACAGACTATATTTAGAGCCAATTTCTTTTAACATTCGGGTGCCTAGATAACTTTTAGATTTTTTTTGATTCGATATAATATGGAATTTTTGTATTTTACATGAGAGAGCATATGGAGTTGGTGTATATACTCCAAAAGAAAGAAGAAAAAGGCATTGTATATTTTTTCTTACAGATTATATTCAGAGGAATTTTGCTTTTAGCATTGGGGTGCCTAGATAATATTTAGATTTTTTTCGATTCGTTTAAATATAGAATTTCTGTATTTTACATGAGAGAGCATATGGAGTTGGTGTATATATTCCAAAACGGAGTAGAATTAGGCATTGTATATTTTTTTAACAGATTATATTCAGAGCCATTTTCTTTTAACTTTGGGGCACTTAGATGTTATTTAAATTTTTTTCGATTTGCGTAAAATTACAATTTCTGTATTTTACATGAGAGAGCATACAGAGTTGGTGTATATACTCCAAAACAGAGTTGAATAAGGCATTGTATATTTTTTCTAAAAGACAATATTTAGAGCCATTTTCTTTTATTTTTGGGGTACCTAGATATTATTTAGATATTTTTCGATTCACGTAAAATTAGAATTTCGGTATTTTACATGGGAGAGCATATGGAGTTGGTGTATGTACCCCAAAACAGATTAGAATAGGGCATTGTATATTTATTCTTAAAGATTATATTCAGAGAAATTTTGTTTTTAACATTTGGGTGCTTATATAATATATAGATTTTTTTGATTCGGGTAAAATTTGAATTTTGGTATTATATATGACAGAGCATACTGAGTTGGTGTATATACTCCAAAACAGAGTTGAATAAGGCATTGTATATTTTTTCTAATAGTCTATATTCAGAGACATTTTGTTTTTACCTTGGGGCGCCTAGATATTATTTAGATTTATTTCGATTCACGTAAACTTAGAATTTCGGTATTTTACATGAGAGAGCATATTGAGTTAGTGTATATACTACAAAAAAAAGTAGAAAGGGCATTTTATATTTTTTCTGACAGATTATATTGAGAGAAATTTTGCTTTTAACATTGGGGTGCCTAGATAATAATTAGATTTTTTTCGATTCACGTAAAATTAGAATTTCGGTATTTTACATGAGAGAGCATACTGAGTTGGTGTATGTACTCCAAAAAAGAGTAGAAAAGAGCATTGTATTTTTTTTCTGACAGATTAATTCAGAGCCATTTTCATTTACCTTTGGGGCGCCTACATATTATTTAGAATTTTTTCGATTTGCATAAAATTCGAATTTCGGAATTTTACATGAGAGAGCATATTGAGTTGGTGTATATACTCCAAATCAGAGTAGAAATAAGCATTGTATATTTTTTCTGACAGATTATATACAGAGCAATTTGCTTCTAACATTGGGGTGCCTACATAATATTCAGAATTTTTTCGATTCATGTAAATTTAGAATTTTTGTATTTTACAGGAGAGAGAATAGAGAGTTGGTGTATATACTCCAAAACAGAGTAGAATAGGGCATTGTATCTTTTTTCTGACAGATTATATTTAGAGCAATTTTGTTTTTAACATTGGGTTGCCTAGATAATATTTAGATTTTTTTCAATACACGTAAAATTAGAATTTCCGTATTTTACATGAGAGAGCATACTGACTTGGTGTATATATTCTAAACCGAGTAGAATAAGGCATTGTATATTTTCTCTGACAGACTATATTCAGAGCCCTTTTCTTTTAACTTTGGGGTGCCAAGATAGTATTTAGATTTTTTTAGATTTGCGTAAAATTAGAATTTCGGTATTTTACATGAGAGAGAATATTGAGTTGGTGTGTATACTCCAAAAGAGGGTACAATAGGGCATTGTATATCTTTTCTGACAGACGATATTCAGAGCAACTTGGCTTTTAACATTGGGGTGCCCAGATAGTATTTAGATTTTTTTTCGATTCACGTAAATTTAGAATTTCGGTATTTTACATGAGAGAGCATACTGAGTTGGTGTATATACCCCATAACAGAGTAGAATGAGGTATTGTATATTTTCTCTAACAGACTATATTCAGAGCCATTTTCTTTTAACTTTGGTGCACCTAGATATTATTTAGATTTTTTTGCAATTCGCGTTATAATAGAATTTCGGTATTTTACATGAGAGAGCATATTGAGTTGATGTATATACTACAAAACAGAGTAGAAAAGGGCTTTGTATATTTTTTCTGACAGATTATATTCAGAGCAATTTTGCTTTTATCACTGGGATGCCTAGATAATACTTAGATTTTTTCGATTTGTGTAAAGTTAGAATTTCTGTATTTTACATGAGAGAGCATACTGAGATGGTGTATATACTCCAAAAGAGAGTAGAATAAGGCACTGTATATTTTCTCTAACTGACAATATTCAGAGCCATTTTCTTTTAATTTTGGGTCGCCTAGATATTTAGATTTTTTACTATTCACTTAAAATTAGAATTTCGGTATTTTACATGAGAGAGCATATGGAGTTGGTGTTTATACTCCAAAAAAGAGTAGAATAGGGCATTGTATATTTTTTTGACAAATTATATTCAGAGAAATGTTGCTTTTAACATTGGGGTGCCCAAATAATATTTAGATTTTTTTTTCCATTCACGTAAATTTAGAATTTCTGTATTTTACATGAGAGAGCATACTGAGTTGGTGTATATACTCCAAAACAGAGTAGAATAGGGCATTGTATATTTTTTCTGACAGATTATATTCAGACCAATTTTTTTTTAACGTTGGGGTTACAAGATAATATTGAGATTTCTTCAATTTGGGTAAAATAAGAATTTCTGTATTTTACATTTCAGAGCATACTGAGTTGGTGTATATACTCCAAAACAGAGTAGAATACGGCATTCTATATTTTTTCTAACAGACTATATTCAGAGATATTTTCTTTGAACTTTGGGGCGCATAGATATTATTGGATTTTTTTCGATTCTTGTAAAATTAGAATTTCGGTATTTTACATGAGAGAGCATATTGAGTTGGTTTATATACCCGACAACAGAGTAGAAAAGGGCATTGTATATTTTTTCTGACAGATTATATTCAGAGCAATTTTGCTTTTAACATTCGGGTGCCTAGATAATATTTAGACTTTTCTCTATTCGCTTAAATATGGAGTTCCTGTATTTAACATGAGAGAGCATATGGAATTGGTGTATATACTGAAAAAAAGAATAGAATAGGGCATTGTATATTTTTTCTGACAGTTTATATTCAGAGCAATTTTGTTTTTAACATTGGGGTTCCTAGATAATATTTAGATTGTTTCGATTCGGGTAAAATTAGAATTTCTGTATTTTACGTGAGAGAGCATACTGAGTTGGTGTATTTACTCCAAAACAGAGTAGAATAAGGCATTGTACATTTTTTCTAACAGACTATATTCAGAGGCATTTTTTTTAACTTCGGAGCGTATAGATATTATTTAGATTTTTTTCGATTTGCGTCAAATTAGAATTTGGGTATTTTATATGAGAGAGCATATTGAGTTGGTATATATACACCAATACAGAGTAGAAAAGGGCATTGTATATTTTTTCTGACAGATTATATTCAGAGCAATTTTGATTTTAACATTGGGGTGCCTAGATAATATTTAGAATTTTTCGATTTGGTTAAAATTAGAATTTCTGTATTTTAAATGAGAGAGCATACTGAGTTGGTGTATATACTCCAAAACAGAGTAGAATAAGGCATTGTATACTTTTTCTAACAGACTATATACAGAGCCATTTTCTTTTCACTTTGTGGCGCCTAGATATTATTTAGATTGTTTTCAATTTGCGTAAAATTAGAATTTTGTTATTTTACAAGACAGAGCATATTCAGTTGGTGTATATACTCCACAACAGAGTAGAATAGTGCATTGTATATTTTTTCTGACAGATTATATTCAGCGCAATGTTGCTTTTAACATTGGGGTGCCTAGATAATATTTAGATTTTTTCCGATTCATGTAGAATTTGAATTTCTGTATTTTACATGAGAGAGCATACTGAGTTGGTGTATATACTCCAAAACAGAATAGAATAGGGCATTGTATATTATCTCTGACAGATTATATTCAGAGTAATTTCTTTTTTAACATTGGGGAGCCTAGATAATATTTAGATTTTTTCGATTCGGGTAAAATTAGAATTTCTGTATTTTACATGAGAGAGCATATTGAGTTGGTGTATATACTACAAAAGAGAGTAGAAAAGGGCATTGTATATATTTCTTGATAGATTATATTCATAGAAATTTTGCTTTTAACATTGGGGTGCGTAGATAATATTTAGATTTTTTTCTATTCGTTTAAATATAGAAATTCTGTATTTTACATGACAGAGCATATTGAGTTGGTGTATATACTCCAAAACAGAGTAGAAAATGGCATTGTATATTTTTTTGGACACATTATATTCATAGCAACATTGTTTTTAACATTGGGTGCCTAGATAATATTTAGATTATTTTCGATTCACGTAAAATTTGAATTTCGATATTTTACCTGAAGAGCATACTGATTTGGTGTATATACTCCAAAACAGAATAGAATTAGGCATTGAATATTTTTCCTAACAGACTATATTCAGAGCCACTTTGTTTTTAACATTGGGGTGCCTAGATAATATTTAGATTTTTTTCAATTCGCTTAAATATAGAATTTCTGTATTTTACGTGAGAGAGCATATGGAGTTGGTGTATATACTCCAAAACAAACTAGAATAGGGCATTTTATATTTTTTCAGACAGATTATATTCAGAGCAATTTTTTTTTTAACATTGGGGTGCCTAGATAATATTTAGATTTTTTGGATTCGGGTAAAATTAGAATTTTGGTATTTTACATGAAAGAGCATATTGAGTTGGTGTATATAATCCAAAATAGAGTAGAATAAGGCATTGTATATTTTTTCTGACAGTTTATATTCAGAGAAATTTTGTTTTTAACATTGGGGTGCCTAGATAATATTTAGATTTATTCGATTCGAGTAAATTTAGAATTTCGTTATTTTACATGAGAGAGGACAATGAGTTGGTATATATACTACAAAACAGAGTAGAATGAAGCATTGTATATTTCTTCGGACAGATTATATTCAGGGTAATTTTGCTTTTAACATTGGTGTACCTAGATAATATTTAGATATTTTTCGGTTCGCTTAAATATAGAATTTTTTATTTTACTTGAGAGAGCATATGGAGTTAGTGTATATACTTCCAAACAGAGTAGTATAGGGAACTGTATATTTTTTCTGACAGATTATATTCAGAGCAATTTTGCTTTAAACATTGGTGTGCCTAAGTAATAGTTAGATTTTAAGTATTCCGGTAAAATTAGAATTACTGTATTTTACATGAAAGAGTAAACGAAGTTGGTGTATATTCTCCAAAACGGAGTAGAGAAAAACATTGTATATTTTTTCTAACAGACTATATTCAGAGCCATTTTCTTTTAACATTGGGTGCCTACATAATATTTATATTTATTTCAATTCACGTAAAATTAGAATTTCGCTTTTTTACATGAAAGAGCATACTGAGTTTGTGTATATTCTCCAAAACAGAGTAGAAAAAGGCATTGTATATTTTTTATAACAGTCTATATTAAGATCCATTTTTTTTAACTTTGGGGCCCCCAGATATTATTTAGATTTCTTTCGATTCGCGTATAATTAGAATTTCCGTATTTTACATGAGAGAGCATATTGAGTTGGGTAAATCCTCCAAAACAGAGTTGAAAAGGGCATTGTATATTTTTTCTGACAGATTATATTCAGAGCAATTTTGCTTTTAACTTTGGGGTGCCTAGATAATATTTAGATTTATTTCGATTCGCTTAAATATAGAATTTCTGTATTTTACATGAGAGAGCATATGGAGTTGGTGTATGTACTCCAAAACAAAGTAGAATAGTGCATTGTATATTTTTTTCTGACAGATGATATTTAGAGAAATTTTGTTTTTAACATTGGGTTGCCTAAGTAATATTTAGGTTTTTTTAATTCGGGTAATATTATAATTTTAAAATGTATTTTACATGACAGAGCATACTGAGTTGGTGTCTATACTCCAAAACAGAGTATAATTAGGCATTGGATATTTTTCCTAACAGACTATATTCAGAGCCATTTTCTTTTAACTTTGGGACGCCCAGATATTATTTAGATTTTTTTCGATTCGCGTAAAATTTGAATTTCGGTATTTTACATGAGAGAGCATATTGAGTTGGTGTATATATTCCAAAACAGTGTAGAATAGGGCATTCTATATTTTTTTATGACAGATTATATTCACAGCAATTTTGTTTTAAGCATTGGGGTGCCTAGATAATATTTAGATTTTTTCGATTCGTGTAAAATTAGTATTTCGGTATTTTACATGAGAGAGCATACTGTGTTGGTGTATGTACTTTAAAACAGAGTAGAATAAGGCATTGTATATTTTTCCAAGCATACTATATTCAGATCCATTTTCTTTTTACCTTGGGGCGCCTAGATATTATTTAGATTTTTTCCATTTGCGTAAAATTAGAATTTCGGTGTTTTACATGAGAGAGCATACTGAGTTGGTGTATATACTTCAAAAGAGAATAGAATAAGGCATTGTATATTATTTCTAACAGACTATATTCAGAGCCATATTCTTTTAACTTTTGGGCGCCTAGATATTATTTATATTTTTTTGGATTCGCGTAAAATTGGAATTTAGTTATTTTACATGAGAGAGCATATTGAGATGGTGAATATACTTTAAAACAGAGGGGAATAGGGAATTGTATATTTCTTCTGACAGATTGTACTCAGCGAAATTTTGTTATTAACATTGGGATGCCTAGATAATATTTAGATTTTTTTTGATTCGCTTAAATATAGAATTTCTGTATTTTAAATGAGAGAGCATATGGAGTTGGTGTGTAGACTTTAAAACAGAGCAGAATAAGTTGTATATTTTTTCTACCAGACTATATTCACAGCCATTTTCTTTTAAATTTGAGGCACCTAGATATTATTTAGATTTTTTCGATTCACGTAAAATTAGAATTTCGGTATTTTACATGAGAGAGCATACTGAGTTGGTGTCTATACTCGACAAAAAAGTAGAAAATGGCATTGTATATTTTTTAAGACTGATTATATACAGAGACATTTTGCTTTTAACATTGGGGTGCCTAGATAATATTTAGATTTTTTTCGATTCGCTTAAATATAGAATTTAAGTATTTTATATTATAAAGAATAGCGAGTTGGTGTATATACTCCAAAACACAGTAGAATAGGTCATTGTATATTTTTTGTAAAAGATTATATTCAGAGAAATTTTGTTTTTAACATTCGGGTGCCTAGATAATATTTAGATTTATTTCGATTCACGTAAAATTAGAATTTCGGTATTTATCTTGAGAGAGCATACTGAGTTGGTGTATATACTCCAAAACAGAGTAGAATAAGGCATTGTATATTTTTTCTAACACACTATATTCAGAGCCATTTTCTTTTAACTTTGGGCGCCTAGATATTATTTAGATTTTTTTAGATTGGCGCAAAATTAGAATTTCGGTATTTTACATGAGATAGGATATTGAGTTGTTGTATATACTCCAAAACTGAGTAGAAAAGGGCATTCTATATTTTTTCTGACAGATTATGTTCAGAGCAATTTTGCTTTTAACATTGGGGTACCTAGATAATATTTAGATTTTTTTTCGATTTACGTAAAATTAGAATTTCAGTATTTTACATGAGAGAGCATAGTGAGTTGATGTATATACTCCGAAACAGAGTAGAATAGGGCATTGTATATTTTTTCTGACAGATAATATTTAGAGAAATTTTGTTTTAACATTGTGGTGCCTAGATAATATTTAGATTTTTTCGATTCAGGTAAAATTTGTATTTCTGTATTTTACATGATAGAGCATATTGAGTTGGTGTATATACTACAAAACAGAGTAGAAAAGGGCATTGTGTATTTTTTTTGACAGATTATATTCAGAGAAATTTTTCTTTTAACATTGGGGTGTCTCGATAATATTTAGATTTTTTTCGATTGTCGTTAAATTAGAATTTCAGTATTTTACATGAGAGAGCATACTGACTTAGCGTATATACTCCAAAACAGAGTAGAACAGGGCATTGTATATTTTTTCTGCCAGATTATATTCAGAGCAATTTTCTTTTTAACATTGGTGTGCCTAGATAATATTTAGATTTTTTCGATTCGGGTAAAATTAGAATTTCTGTATTTTACATGAGAGAGCATATTTAGTTGGTGTATATACTACAAAGCAAAGTATAAAAAAGCATTCTATATTTTTTCTGACAGGTTATATTCAGAGCAATTTTGCTTTTAACATTGTGGTTCATAGATAATATTGAGGTATTATTTTGATTCCCTTAAATATAGAATTCCTGTATTTCACATGAGAGAGCATATGGAGTTGGTGTATATACTCCGAAACATATTTGAATAGGGCATTCTATATTTTTTCTGACAGATTATATTCAGAGCAATTTTGTTTTTAACATTGGTGTGCCTAGATAGTATTTAGATTTTTTTTGATTAACGTAAAATTAGAATTTCGGTATTTTACATGAGAGATCATACTGAGTTGGTGTATATACTTCAAAAGAAAGTAGAATAAGGCATTGTATTTGTTTTCTAACAGAGTATATTCAGAGCCATTTTTTTTTAACATTGAGGCACCGACATATTATTTAGATTTTTTTCGATTTGCGTAAAATTAGAATTTCGGTAATTTACAGTAGAGAGCATATTGAGTTGTTATATATACTACAAAACAGAGTAGAAAAGGGCATTGTATATTTTTTCTGACAGACTATATTCAGAGCAATTTTTCTTTTAACATTGGGGTGCCTAGATAATCTTCAGATTTTTTTTGATTCGCCTAAATGTAGAATTTTTGTATTTTACATGAGAGAGCATACTGAGTTGGTGTATATACTGCAAAACAGAGTAAAATAGGGCATTGTATATTTTTTCTGACAGATTTTATTCAGAGCAATATTGCTTTTAACATTGGGGTGCCTAGAGAATATTTAGATGCTTTTCGATTAACATAAAATTAGAATTTCGGTATTTTCCATGAGAGAGCATATTGAGTTCGTGTATGTACTACAAAACAGAGTAGAAGAGGGCATTGTATACTTTTTATGACAGATTATATTGAGAGCAATTTTGCTTTTAACATTGGGATGCCTAGATAATATTTAGATTTTTTTCGATTCGCTTAAATATAGAATTTCTGTATTTTACATGAGAGAGCATATGCAGTTGGAGTATATACTCCAAAACAGAGTAGCATAGGGCATTGTATACTTTTTCTGACAGATTATATTCAGAGCAATTTTCTTTTTATCATTGTGGTGCATAGATAATATTTAGATTTTTTTCGATTCACGTTAAATTATAATTTCGGTATTTTACATGAGAGAGCATACTGCGTTGGTGCATGTACTCCAAAACAGAGTAGAATTAAGCATTGTATATTTTTTCTAACAGACTATATTCAGAGCTATTTTCTTTTAACTTTGGGGCACCTAGATATCATTTAGATTTATTTCGATTCATGTAAAATTAGAATTTCAGTATTTTACATGAGAGAGCATGTTGAGTTGGTGTATGTACTACAAAAAAGAGTAGAAAAGTGCATTGTATATTTTTTTCTGACATATTATATTCAGAGCAATTTTTCTTTTAAATTGGTGTGCCTAGATAATATTTAGATTTATTCGATTGACGGAAAATTAGAATTTCGGTATTTTACATGAGAGAGCATACTGAGTTGGCGTATATACTCCAAAACAGAGTAGAATAAGGCATTGAATATTTTTTCTGACACATTATATTCAGAGCTATTTTGTTTTTAATGTTGGGGTGCCTAGATAATTTTTAGGTTTTTTCGATTCAGGTAAAATTAGAATTTCTGTATTTTACATGAGAGAGCATACTGAGTTGGTGTATATACTCCAAAACAGAGTAGAATAAGGCATTGAATATTTATTCTAACATACTATATTTAGGGCAATTTTCTTTTAACTTTAAGGCGCCTGGATATTATTTAGATTTTTTTTGATTCACGTAAAATTAGAATTTCGGTATTTTACATGAGAGAGCATATGGAGTTGGTGTATATACTCCAAAACACAGTCGAAAAAAGCATTGTATATTTTTTCTGAGAGATTATATTCAGAGCAATTTTGCTTTAAACACTGGAGTGCCTAGATAATATATAGATTTTTTTTGATTCGCTTAAATATAGAATTTCTCTCTTTTACATGAGAGAGCATATTGAGTTGGTGTATATACTACAAAACCGAGTAGACAAGGGCATTGTATATTTTTTCTGACAGACTATATTCAGAGCAATTTTTCTTGCAACAATGGAGTGCCTAGATGATATTTAGATTTTTTTTCATTCGGGTAAATTTAGAATTTCTCTATTTTTTATGAGAGAGGATGCTGAGATGGTGTATATACTCCAAAACAGAGTAGAATAAGGCATTGTATATTTTTCTGACAGTCTATATTCAGAGCAATTTTCTTTTAACTTTGGGGCACCTAGATATTATTTAGATTTATTCGATTCATTTAAAATTAGAATTTTGGTATTTTACATGGGAGAGAATATTGAGTTGTTGTATATACTCCAAAACAAAGTAGAAAAAAGCATTGTATATATTTTCTGACACATTATATTCAGAGCAATTTCTCTTTTAACATTGTGATGCCTAGATAATATTTAGATATTTTCCAATTCATGTAAAATTAGAATTTCTGTATTTTACATGCGAGAGCATACTGAGCTGTTGTATATACTCCAAAACCGTGTTGAATAAGGCATTGTATATTTTTTCTAACAGAATATATTCAGAGCCATTTTCTTTTAGCTTTGGGGTGCCTAGATATTATGTAGATTTTGTTCGATTCGCGTAAAATTAGAAATTCGGTATTTTATATGAGAGAGCATATTGAGTTGGCGTATAAACTACAAAACAGAGTAGAAAAGGGCATTGTATATATTTTCTGACACATTATATTCAGAGAAATTTGCTTTTAACATAGGGGTGCCTAGATAATATTTAGATTTTTTTCGATTTGCTTAAATATAGAATTTCTGTATTTTACATGAGAAAGCATATGGAGTTGGTGTATATACTCCAAAACAAAGTACAATAGTGCATTGTATATTTTTTCTGACAGATTATATTCAGAGCATTTTTGTTTTTAACATTGGGGTGCGTAGATAATATTTAGATTAATTCGATTTGGGTAAAATTAGAATTTCGGTATTTTACATGAGACAGCATACTGAGTTGGTGTGTATACTACAAAACAGAGTAGAATAGGGCATTGTATATTTTTTCTCACAGACTATATTCAGAGCAATTTTCTTTTAACTTTGGAACACCTAGATATTATTAGGTTTTTATCGATTCGTGTAATAGTAGAATTTCGGTATTTTACATGAGAGAGCGTATGAAGATGGTGTATATACTACAGAACAGAGTAGTATTGGGCTTTGTATATTTTTTCTGACAGGTTATATTCAAAGCAATGTTCTTTTTAACATTGGGGTGCCTAGATAATATTTATAATTTTTCTATTTGGGAAATATTAAAATTTCTGTATTTTACATGAGAGAGCATACTGAATTGTTGTATATACTACAAAACAGAGTAGAACAGGGCATTGTATATTTATTTGACAGGTTATATTCAGAGCAATTATGCTTTTAACATTAGGGTGCCTCGATAATATTTAGATTTTTCTCGATAAGCTTAAATATAGAAATTCTGTATGTTACATGAGAGAGCATATGGAGTTGATGTATATAATCCAAAACAGAGTAGAATTGAGCATTGTATATTTTTTCTGACAAATTATATTCAGAGCAATTTTGCTTTTTACATTGGGGTTCCTAGATAATATTTAGAATTTTTCGTTTTGCTTAAATGTAGAATTTCTTTATTTTACATGAGAGAGCATATGGAGTTGGTTTATATACTCCAAAACAGAGTAGAATAAGGCATTGTATATTTTCTCTAACAGACTATATTCAGAGGCATTTTCTTTTAACTTTGGGGCACCGAGATATCATTTAGATTTTTTTTGATTCACATAAAATTTGAATTTCTGTATTTTACATGAGAGAGCATATGGAGTTTGTGTATATACTGCAAAACAAGTAGAAAACGTCATTATATATTTTTTCAGACAGATTATATTCAGAACAAATTTGCTTTTAACATTTTGGTGCCTAGATAATATTTCGATTTTTTCGATTCTGGTGAAATTTGAATTTCTGTATTTTACATGAGAGAGCATACTGAGTTGGTGTATATACTCAAAAACAGAGTAGAGATTGGCGTTGTATATTTTTTCTGACAGATTATATTCAGAGAAATTTTGCTATTAACATTGGTGTGCCTAGATAATGTTTAGATTTTTTTCAATTCGCTTAAATATAGAATTTCTGTATTTTACATGTGAGAGCATACTGTGTTGGTGTATATACTCCGAAACAGAGTAGAATAGGGCATTGTATATTTTTTCTAACAGATTACATTAAGAGCAATTTTGTTTTTAACATTGGGGTACCTAGATAATATTTAGATTTCTTCAATTTACGTAAAATTAGAATTTCTGTATTTTACATGAGAGAGCATATGGAGTTGGTGTATATACTCCAAAACAGAGTAGAATAGGACATTTTATATTTTATCTGACAAATTATATTCAGAGCAATTTTGTTTTTAACATTGGCAAGCCTTGATAATATTTAAATTATTTCAATTCGGGTAAAATTAGAATTTCGGTATTTTACATGAGAGAGCATACTGAGTTCGTATATATACTCCAGAAAAGAGTAGAATAAGGCATTGTATATTTTTTCTTACAAACAATATTCAGAGCTATTTCTTTTAACTATGGGTCACCTAGATATTATTTAGATTTTTTTCGATTCGTGTAAAATTAGAATTTCGGTATTTTACATGAGAGAATATGGAGTTGGTGTATATACTGCAAAACAGAGTAGAATAGGGCATTGTATATTTATTCTGACACATTATATTCAGAGCTATTTTTTTTTAATGTTGGGGTGCCTAGATAATATGTAGGTTTTTTCGATTCAGGTAAAATAAGAATTTCTGTATTTCACATGAGAGAGCATACTGAGTTGGTTTATATACTCCAAAACAGAGTAGAAAAAGGCATTGTAAATTTATTCTAACATACTATATTTAGAGCAATTTTCTTTTAACTTTGGGATGCCTGGATATTATTTAGATTTTTTTTGATTCGCATAAAATTAGAATTTTGGTATTTTACATGAGAGAGCATTTGAGTTGGTGTATATACCCCAAAACAGAGTAGAAAAGGGCATTGTATATTATTTCTGGGAGATTATATTCAGAGCAATTTTGCTCTTAACATTCGGTTGCCTAGATAAAATTTAGAGTTTTTTCGATTCATGTATATTTAGAATTTCGGTATTTTACATGAGAGAGCATACTGAGTTTGTGTATATACTCCAAAACAGAGTAGAATAAGGCATTGTATATATTTTCTAAAAGACTATATTCAGTGCCATTTTCTTTTAACTTTGGGGCGCCTAGATCTCATTTAGATTTTTTTCGATTCACGTAAAATTAGAATTTCGGTATTTTACATGAAAGCGCATACTGAGTTGGTGTATATACTCCAAAACAGAGTAGAATAAGACATTGTATATTTTTTCTGACAGATTATATTCAGAGAAATTTTGCTTTTAACATTCGGTTTCCTAGATAATATTTAAATTGTTTTCGATTCACGTAAAATTAGAATTTCAATATTTTACATGAGAGTGCATATTGAGTTGGTGTATATAATTCAAAACAAAATAAAAAAGGGCATTTTATATATTTTCTTACAAAATATATTCAGAGCAATTTTGCTTTTAACATTGGGGTGCCTAGATAACATTTAGATTTTTTCTATTCGGGTAAAATTTGAATTTCTGTATTTTACATGAGAGAGCATGCTGAGTTGGTGTATATACTCCAAAACAGAGTAGAGTAAGGCATTGTATATTTTTTCAACCTGACTCTATTAAGAGCCATTTTCTTTTATCTTTGGGGTGCCTAGATATTATTTAGATATTTCGATGCACATAAAATTATAATTTCGGTATTTTACATGAGAGAGTATATTGAGTTGGTCTATATACTCCAAAACATAGTAGAAAATGCCATTTTATATTTTTTCTGACAGATTATATTTGGAGCAATATTGCTTTTAACATTGGGGTGCCTAGATAATATTTATATTTTTTCGATTCTGGTAAAATTAGAATTATGGTATTTTACATGAGAGAGCATATTGAGTTGGTGTATATACTTCAAAACAGAGTAGAATAGGGGATTGTATATTTTTTCTGACAGATTATATTCAGAGCAATTTTGCTTTTAACATTCCGTTGCCTAGATAATATTTAGAGTTTTGTCGATTCACGTAAAATTAGAATTTCTGTATTTTACATGTGAGAGCATACTGAGTTTGTGTATATACTCCAAAACAAAGTAGAAAATAGCCTTGTGTGTTTTTAGTAACAGACTATATTGAGAGCCATTTTCTTTTAACTTTGGGGTCGCCTAGATATTATTTAGATTTTTTTCGATTCATGGAATATTAGAATTTCGGTATTTTACATGTGAGAGCATATTGACTTGGTGTATATACTCAAAAACAGTGTAGAAAAGGGCATTGTATATTTTTTATGACAGATTATATTCAGAGCAATTTTGCTTTTAACATTGTGGTGCCTAGATTATATTTAGATTTTTATCGATTCATGTAAAATTAGAATTTCGGTAATTTTCATGAGAGCATACTGAGATGGTGTATATACTCAAAAACAGAGTAGAATAGGGCATTGTATCTTTTTTCTAACAGATTATATTTAGAGTAATTTTGTTTTTAACATTGGGGTGCCTAGATAATTTTTAGTTTCTTTCGATTTGGATAAAATTAGAATTTCTGTATTTTACATGAGAGAGCATACTGAGTTGGTGTATATAGTCCAAAACAGAGTAGAATAACGCATTGTATATTTTTTCTAAAAGACTATATTCAGAGCAATTTTCATTTAACTTTGGGGCGCCTAGATATTATCTGGATTTTTTTCGATTTGAGTAAAATTAGAATTTGGTATTTTGCATGAGAAAGCATAATGAGTTGGTTAATATACTCCAAAACCGAGTAGAAAAGGGCATTGTATATATTTTCTGACAGATTATATTTAGAGTAATTTTGCTTTCAACATTAGGTTGCCTAGATAATATCTACAGTTTTTTCGATTCACGTACAATTAGAATTTCGATATTTTACATGAGAGAGCATACTGAGTGGTGTATATACTCCAAAACAGAGTAGAATAAGGCATTGTATATTTTTTCTAACAGACTATATTTAGTTCCATTTTCTTTTACATTGGGGCGCCTAGATATTATTTAGATTTTTTTCGATTCACGTTATATTAGAATTTCGGTATTTTACATGAGAGCGCATACTGATTTGGTGTATATACTCCAAAAGAGAATAGAATAAGGCATTGTATATTTTATCTGACAGATTATATTCAGAGAAATTTTTCTTTTAACATTGGTGTGCCTAGATAATATTTAGATGTTTTTTTGATTCGCTTAAATATAGAATTTCTGTATTTCACATGAGAGAGCATATGGAGTTGGTGTATATACTCCAAAACAGAGTAGAATAGGGCATTGTATATTTTTTCTAAGAAGTTATATTTAGAGGAATTTTGTTTTTAACATTGGGGTGCCTAGATTATATTTAGATTTTTTTCGATTCGCTTAAATATAGAATTTCTGTATTTTACATGAGAGAGCATATGGAGTTGGTGTATATACTACAAAACAAAGTAGAATAGGACATTGTATATTCTTTCTGACAGATTATATTCAGAGATATTTTGTATTTAACATTGGGGTGCCTAGATAATATTTAGATGTTTTCGATCCGGGTAAAATTAGAATTTCGGTAATTTACATGAGAGAGCTTATTGAGTTGGGGTATATACTCCAAAACAGAGTAGAAAAGAGCATTGTATATTTTTTCTAACAGACTATATTCAGAGCCATTTTCTTTTAAATTTGGGGTGCCTAGATAATTACATTTTTTTCGATTCACGTAAAATTAGAATTTCGGTATTTTACATGAGAGTGCATATTGATTTGGTGTATATACTCCAAAACAGAGTAGAAAAGGGCATTGTATATTATTTATGACAGAATATATTCAGAGCAATTTTGTTTTTAACATTGGGGTGCCTAGATAACATTTAGATGTTTTCAATTCGGGTAAAATTTGAATTTCTGTATTTTACATGATAGAGCATGCTGAGTTGGTGTATATACTCCAAAACAGAGTAGAGTAAGGCATTGTATATTTTTTCAAACTGACTGTATTAAGAGCCATTTTCTTTTAACTTTGGGATGCCTAGATATTATTTAGATTTTTTGATTCGCATAAAATTAGAATTTTGGTATTTTACATGAGAGAGTATATTGAGTTGGTCTATATACTCCAAAATATAGTAGAAAAGGAAATTTTGTATTTTTTTCTGACAGATTATATTCAGAGCAATTTTGCTTTAGACATTGGGGTGCCTAGATAATATTTAAATTTTTTCGATTCGGGTAAAATTAGAATTTCGGTATTTTACATGGGAGAGCATATTGAGTTGGGGTATATACTCCAAAACAGAGTAGAATAGGGCATTGTATATTTTTTTCTGACAGATTATATTCAGAGCAATTTTGCTTTTAATATTGGGGTGCCTAGATAATATTTAGATTTTTTTTGTTTCACGTAAATTTAGAATTTCGGTATTTTACATGAGAGAGCATAGTGAGTTGGTGTATATACCCCAAAACAAAATAGATTAAAGCATTGTATATTTTTTCTAACAGACTATATTCAGAGCCGTTTTATTTTAACTTTGGGGCGTCTAGATATTATTTAGATAATTTTCGATTCACGTAAATTTCAAATTTCGGTATTTTACATGAGAGAGCATATTGAGTTGGTGTATATACTCAAAAACAGAGTAGAAAAGAGCATTGTATATTATTTCTTACAGATTATATTCAGAGTAATTTTGCTTTTAACATTCGGTTGCCTAGAAAATATTTAGAGTTTTTTCGATTCACGTAAAATTAAAATTTCAGAATTTTACATGAGAGAGAATACTGAGTTTTTGTATATACTTCAAAACAGAGTAGAATAAGGCAGTGTATATTTTTTTTAACAGACTATATTCAGTGCCATTTTCTTTTTACTTTAGGGCGCCTAGATATTATTTAGATTTATTTCGATTCGCCTAAAATTAGAATTTCCGTATTTTACATGAGAGTGCATACTGAGTTGGTGTATATACTCCAAAACAGAGTAGCGTAAGGCATTGTATATTTTTTATGACAGATTATATTCAGAGCAATTTTGCTTTTAACATTGGTATGCCTGGATTTTTTTAGATTTTTTGCGATTCACTTAAATATAGAATTTTTGTATTTTACATGAGAGAGCATATTGAGTTGGTGTGTATACTCCAAAACAGAGTAGAATAGGGTATTGTATATTTTTTCTGACAGTTTATATTTAGAGTAATTTTGTTTTTAATATTGGAGTGCCTTGATAATATTTAGATTTTTTCAATTCGGGTAAAATTAGAATATTTGTATTTTACATGAGAGAGAATACTGAGTTTGCGTATATACTCCAAAACAGAATAGAATAAGGAATTGTATATTTTTTCTAACAGACTATATTCAGAGCCATTTTCTTTTAACTTTGGAGTGCCTAGATATTATTTAGATTTTTTTCGATTCGCGTAAAATTAGAGTTTCGGTATTTTACATGAGAGAGCATATGAAGATGGTGTATATACTACAAAACAGAGTAGAACAGGGCATTGTATATTTATTTGACAGGTTATATTCAGAGCAATTATGCTTATAACATTAGGGTGCCTAGATAATATTTAGATTTTTCTTGATAAGCTTAAATATAGAAATTCTGTATTTTACATAAGAGAGCATACTGAGTTGGTGTATATACTCCAAAACAAAGTAGAGTAAGGCATTGTATATTTTTTCTAACAGACTATATTCAGAGCCATTTTCTTTTAAATTTGGGGTGCCTAGATAAATACATTTTTTTCGATTCACGTAAAATTAGAATTTCGGTGTTTTATATGAGAGAGCATATTGAGTTGTTGTATATACCACAGAACAGAGTGGAACAGGGCATTGTATATTTTTTTGATAGGTAATATTCAGAGCAATTATGCTTTTAACATTAGGGTGCCTCGATAATATTTAGATTTTTCTCGATAAGCTTAAATATAAAAATTCTGTATTTTACATGAGAGAGCATATGGAGTTGATGTATATAATCCAAAACAGAGTAGAATAGAGCATTGTATTTTTTTCTGACAGATTATATTCAGAGCAATTTTGCTTTTTACATTGGGGTGCCTAGATAATATATAGATTTTTTTTGATTCGCTTAAATGTAGAATTTCTTTATTTTACAAGAGAGAGCATATGGAGTTGGTGTATATACTCCAAAACAGAGTAGAATAAGGCATTGTATATTTTCTCTAACAGACTATATTCAGAGCCATTTTCTTTTAACTTTGGGGCACTGAGATATCATTTAGATTTTTTTTGATTCGCATAAAATTTGAATTTCTGTTTTTTACATGAGAGAGCATATGGAGTTGGTGTATGTACTGCAAAACGAGTAGAAAACATCATTATATATTTTTTCAGACAGATTATATTCAGAGAAATTTTGCTTTTAACATTTTGGTGCCTCGATAATATTTCGATTTTTTCTATTCTGGTGAAATTTGAATTTCTTTATTTTACATGTGACAGCATACTGTGTTGGTGTATATACTCCGAAACAGAGTAAAATAGGGCATTGTATATTTTTTATAACAGATTACATTAAGAGCAATTTTGTTTTTAACATTGGGGTGCCTAGATAATATTTAGATTTCCTCGATTTACGTAAAATTAGAATTTCTGTATTTTACATGAGAGAGCATATGGAGTTGGTGTATATACTCCAAAACAGAGTAGAATAGGACATTGTATATTTTTTCTGACAGATTATATTCAGAGCAATTTTGTCTTTAACATTGGCAAGCCTAGATAATATTTAGATTTTTTAGATTCGGGTAAAATTAGAATTTCGGTATTTTACATGAGAGAGCATACTGAGTTCGTATATAAACTTCAAAAGAGAGTAGAATAAAACATTGTATATTTTTTCTTACAGACTATATTCAGAGCCATTTCTTTTAACTTTGGGTCACCTAGATATTATTTAGATATTTTTCGATTCGAGTATAATTAGAATTTCGGTATTTTACATGAGAGAATATGGAATTGGTGTATATACTGCAAAACAGAGTAGAATAGGGCATCGTATATTTTTTCTGACAGATTATATTCAGAGCAATTTTGCTTTTGTCATTGGTGTGCCTAGATTTTATTTAGATTTATTTTTGATTCGCTTAAATATAGAATTTTTGTATTTCACATGAGAGAGCATATGGAGTTGGTGTATATATTCCAAAACAGAGTAGAATAGGGCATTGTATATTATTTCTTACAGATTATATTCAGAGCTATTTTGTTTTTGACATTGTGGTGCCTAGATAATTTTTAGATTTTTTCGATTCGGGTAAAATTAGAATTTCAGTATCTTACATGAGAGAACATATTTAGTTGGTGTATATACTCCAAAACAGAGTAGAAAAGGGCATTGTATATTTTCTCTGAAAGATTATAGTCAGAGCAATTTTGCTTATAACATTCGGTTGCCTAGATAATATTTAGTATTTTTTCGATTCACGTAAAATTAGAATATCGGTATTTTACATGAAAGAGCATACTGAGTTGCTGTATATACTCTAAAACATAGTAGAATAAGGCGTTGTATATTTTTTCTAACAGACTATATTCAGAGCCATTTTCTTTTAACTTTGGGGTGCCTACATATTTTTTAGATTTTTTTCGATTCACGTAAAATTAGAATTTCGGTATTTTACATGAGAGAACATATTGAGTTGGTGTATATACACGAAAATAGAGTAGAAAAGGGCATTGTATATTTTTTCTGACAGATTATATTCAGAGAAATTTTGCTTTTAACATTCGGTTTCCTAGATAATATTTAAATTGTTTTCGATTCACTTAAATTTAGAATTTTGGTATTTTACATGAGAGTGCATATTGAGTTGGTGTATATACTTCAAAACAGAATAAAAAAGGGTATTGTATATTTTTTCTTACAGAATATATTCAGAGCAATTTTGTTTTAACATTGGGGTGCCTAGATAACATTTAGATTTTTTTGATTCGGGTAAAATTTGAATTTCTGTATTTTGCATGAGAGAGCATGCTGAGTTGGTGTATATACTCCAAAACAGAGTAGAGTAAGGCATTGTATATTTTTTCAACCTGACTCTATTAAGAGTCATTTTCCTTTAACTTTGGGGTGCCTAGATATTCTTTAGATATTTTGATGCGCATATAATTATAATTTCGGTATTTTACATGAGAGAGTATATTGAGTTGGTCTATATACTCCAAAACATAGTAGAAAATGCCATTTTATATTTTTTCTGACAGATTATATTCGGAGCAATTTTGCTTTTAACATTGGGGTGCCTAGATAATATTTAGATTTTTTCGATTCGGGTAAAATTAGAATTACGGTATTTTACATGAGAGAGGATATTGAGTTGGTGTATATACTACAAAACAGAGTAGAATAGGGCATTGTATATTTTTTCTGACAGATTATATTCAGAGCAATTTTGCTTTTAACATTCAGTTGCCTAGATAATATTTAGAGTTTTGTCGATTCACGTAAAATTAGAATTTCTGTATTTTACATGTGAGAGCATACTGAGTTTGTGTATATACTCCAAAACAGAGTAGAATAAAGCCTGTGTGTTTTTATTAACAGACTATATTGAGAGCCATTTTCTTTTAACTTTGGGGTCGAATAGATATTATTTAGATTTTTTTCGATTCAAGGAATATTAGAATTATGGTATTTTACATGAGAGAGCATATTGAGTTGGTGTATATACTCAAAAACAGTGTAGAAAAGGGCATTGTATATTTTTTCTGACAGATTATATTCAGAGCAATTTTGCTTTTAACATTGTGGTGCCTAGATAATATTTATATTTTTATCGATTCACGTAAAATTAGAATTTTGGTATTTTACATGAGAGAGCATACTGAGATGGTGTATATACTCCATAACAGAGTAGAATAAGGCATTGGTTATTTTTTCTGACAGATTATATTTAGAGTAATTTTGTTTTTAACATTGTGGTGCCTAGATAATTTTTAGATTCTTTCGATTCGAATAAAATTAGAATTTCTGTATTTTACATGAGAGAGCATACTGAGATGGTTTATATACCTCAAAACAAAATAGAATAAAGCATTGTATATTTTTTCTAACAGACTATATTCAGAGCCATTTTCTTTTAACTTTGGGGCGCCTAGATATTATTTAGATTTCTTTCGATTTGCGTAAATTTAGTATTTCGGTATTTTACATGAGAGAGCATATTGAGTTGGTGTATATACTCCAAAACAGAGTAGAAAAGGGCATTGTATATATTTTCTGACAGATTATATTCAGAGTAATTTTGCTTTTAACATTCGGTTGCCTAGATAATATTTAGAGTTTTCTCGATTCACGTAAAATTAGAATTTCGGTATTTTACATGAGAGAGCATACTGAGTGGTGTATATACTCCAAAACAGAGTAGAATATGGCATTGTATATTTTTTCTAACAGAGTATATACAGAACCATTTTCTTTTAACTTTGGAGTGCCTAGATATTATTTAGATTATTTTTGATTGGAGTAAAATTAGAATTTCGGTATTTTACATGAGAGAGCATTCTGAGTGTGTTTATATAAACCAAAACAGAGATGAATAAGGCATTGTATATTTTATCTGACAGATTATATTCAGAGCAATTTTCCTTGTAAAATTTATGTGCGTAGATTATATTTAGATTTTTTTCGATTTCCTTAAATTTAGAATTTCTGTATTTTACATGAGAGAGCATATGGAGCTGGTGCATATACTCCAAAACATAGTAAAATAGGGCATTTTATATTTTTTGTGAAAGATTATATTCAGAGCAATTTTGTTTTTAACATTGGGGTGCCTAGATAATAATTAGATTTCGTCGATTCGGGTAAAATTAGAATTTCAGTATTATACATAAAAGACCATAATGAGTTGTTGTATATACTTCAAAACAGAGAAGAATATGTCATTGTATATTTTGTCTAACAGATTATATTGAGAGCCATATTCTTTTAACTTTGGGGTGCCTAGATATTATTTAGATTTTTCTCGATTCGCCTAAAATTAGAAATTCGGTATTTTACATGAGAGAGCATATTGAGTTGGTATATGTACTCCATAACAGAGTAGAAATCGTCATTGTATATTTTTTCTGACAGATTATATTCAGAGCAATTTTGCTTTTAATATTGTGGTACCTAGATAATATTTAGATATTTTTCGATTCTCTTAAATATAGAATTTCTCTATTTTACATGAGAGAGCATATGAAGTTGGTGTATATACTCCAAAACATAGTAGAATAGGGCATTGTATAATTTTTCTGACAGATTATTTTCAGAGCAATTTTGCTTTTATCATTGGGTTGCCTAGATAATATTTAGATTTTTTTCGATTCACGTAATATTAGAATTTCCGTATTTTACATAAGAATGCATATGGAGTTGGTGTATATACTCCAAAACAGATTAGATTAAGGAATATTATATTTTCTCTAACAGACTATATTCAGAGCCATTTTCTTTTAAATTTGTGGTGCCTAGATATTATTTAGATTTTTTTCATTTTGAGTAAAATTTGGATTTCTATATTTTACATGAGAGAGAATATTGAGTTGGTGTATATACTACAAAACAGATTAGAAAAGGTCATTGTATATTTTTTTGGACAGACTATATGCAGAGCAACTTGGCTTTTAACATTGGGGTACCTAGATAATATTTAGATATTTTTCGATTCCATTAAATATAGAATTTCTGTATTTTACATAAGAATGCATATGGAGTTGGTGTATGTACTCCAAAACAGAGTAGAGTAGGGCCTTGTATATTTTTTCTGACAGATTATATTCAGAGCAATTTTGTTTTTAACATTGGGGTGCCTATATAATATTTACATTTTTTCAATTTGGGTAAAATTTGAATTTCGGTATTTTACATGAGAGAGCATACTGAGTTGGTGTATATACTCCAAAACAGAGTAGAATAAGGCATTGTATATTTTTTCTGACAGACTATATTCAGAGCCATTTTCTTTTAACTTTTGGGGGCCTAGATATTATTTAGATCTTTTGCGATTTATGTAAAATTAGAATTTCTGTATTTTACATAAGAGAGCATATGGAGTTAGTGTATATACTCCAAATCAGAGTAAAATAGGGCATTGTATATTTTTTCTGACACATTATATTCATAGCCATTTTGTTTTTAACATTGGGTTGCCTAGATAATATTTAGATTTTTTCGATTCAGGTAAAATTTGAATTTATGCATTTTACACGAGACAGCAGAGTGAGTTGGTTTATATACACCAAAACATAGTAGAATAAGGCATTGTATATTTGTTCTAACAGAGTATATTCAGAGCCATTTTATTTTAACATTGGGACGCCTATATGTTATTTAGATTTTTTTCGATTCAGAAAAAATTTGAATTTCGGTATTTTACATGAGAGAGCATACTGGGTTGGTGTATATAGCACAAAACACAGTAGAATGAAGCATTGTATATTTTTTTTCACAGATTATATTCAGAGCTATTTTGTTTTTAACAGTGGGTCCCTAGATTATATTTAGATATTTTTATTCGGGTAAAATTATAATTTCTGTATTTTACATGAGAGAGCATATTGAGTTGTCGTATATACTACGAAACAGAGTAGAAAAAAATATTGTATATTTTTTCTGACAGACTATATTCAGAGCAATTTTGGTTAAAACATTGGGGTGCATAGATAATATTTATATTTTTTTCGGTTCGCTTAAATATAGAATTTCTGTATTTTACATGGGAGAGCATATGGAGTTGGTGTATATACTTCAAAACAGAGTAGAATAGGGCATTGTATATTTTTTCTGACAGACTAAATTCAGAGCAATTTTGTTTTTAACATTGGGGTGCCTAGATTATATTTAGATTTTTTCGATTCGGTTAAAATTAGAATTTCTGTATTTTACATAAGAGAGCATACTGAGTTGGTGTATATACTCCGAACCATAATAGAATAAGGCATTGTATATTTGTTCCAACAGATTATATTCAGAGTTATTTTTCTTTTAACGTTGGGGTGCCAAGATAATATTTAGATTTTTTTCGATTCACATAAAATTATAATTTCGGTATTTTCCACAACAGAGCATACTGAGTTGGTGTATATAATCCAAAGCAGAGTAGAATAGGACATTGTATATTTTTTATGACAGTTTATATTCCGAGGAATTTAGTTATTATCATTGGGGTGCCTAGATAATATTTAGATTTTTTTCGATTCGCTTAAGTATAGACTTTCTGTATTTTACATGAGAGAGCATATGGACTTGGTGTATATACTACAAACAGAGTAGAAAATGCATTGTATATATTTTGACAGATTATTTTCGGAGCAATTTTGCTTTCCACATTGGGGTGCCTAGATAATATTTATAGATATTTTTAGAATCGCTTAAATATAGAATTTCTGCATTTTACATGAGAGAGCATAGTGAGTTGGTGTATATACTTCAAATCAGAGTAGAATAAGGCATTGTACTTTTTTTAATAGACTGTATTCAGAGTCATTTTCTTTTAGATTTGGGGCGCCTAGATATTATTTAGATTTCTTTCGATTCACGTAAAATTAGAATTTTGGTATTTTACATGAGAGAGCATATTGAGTTGGTGTATATACTCCAAAATAGAGTAGAGAAGGGCATTGTATATTTTATCTGACAGACTATATTCAGAGCAAATTTTCTTTTAACATTGGGGTGCCTAGATAATATTTAGATTTTTTTCGATTCGCTCAAATATCGAATTTCTGTATTTTACACGAGGGGTGTATGTACTTTAAATCAGGGTAGAATAGGGCATTGTATATTTCTTCTGATTTTTCTAAGGGACTATATTCAGAGGCATTTTCTTTTAACTTTCGTGCGCCTTTATATTATTTAGATTTTTTTCGATTAGTGAAAATTTGAATTTCGGTTTTTTACATTAGAGAGCATATTGAGTTGGTGTATATACTACATAACAGAGTAGAAAAGAGCATTGTATATATTTTCTGACAGATTATATTCAGAGCAATTTTGCGTTTAACATTGGGGTGCCTAGATAAAATTTCAGTTTTTTTTGATTCGCTTAAATATAGAATTTATGTATTTTACATGAGAGAGCATATGGAGTTGGTGTATATACTCCAAAACAGAGTGGAATAGGGCTTCGTATATTTTTTCTGACAGATTATATTCAGAGCAATTTTGTTTTTCACATTGGGGTGCCTAGATAATATTTAGATTTTTTTTGATTCACGTAAAATTAGAATTTCGGTATTTTACATGAGAGAGCATACTGAGTTGATGTATATACTCCAAAACAGAGTAGAATAGGGCATTGTATATTTTTTCTGACAGATTATATTCAGAGCAATTTTGTATTTAACATTTGGGTGCCTAGATATTTAGATTTTTTCAATTCGGGTAAAATTAGAATTTCGGGATTTTACATGAGAAAGCATATTGAGTTGGTGTATATACTCCAAAACAAAGTAGAAAAGGGCATTTTATAGTTTTCTGACAGATTACTTTCAGAGCAATTTTGCTTTTAACGTTGGTGTGCCTAGATATTATTTAGATTTTTTTTGATTTGCTTAAATATAGAATTTCTGTATTTTACATGAGCGGGCATATGGAGATTGTGTATGTACTTTAAATCAGGGTAGAATAGGGCATTGTATATTTCTTCTGATTTTTTTAAGGGACTATATTCAGAGCCATTTTCTTTTAACTTTGGTGCGCCTTGATATTATTTAGATTTTTTTCGATTAGCGTAAAATTTGAATTTCGGTTTTTTACATTAGAGAGCATATTTAGTTGGTGTATACACTACAAAACAGAGTAGAAAAGAGCATTGTATATATTTTCTGACAGATTATATTCAGAGCAATTTTGCGTTTAACATTGGGGTGCCTAGATAATATTTAGATTTTTTTTGATTCGCTTAAATATAGAATTTCTGTATTTTACATGAGAGAGCATATGGAGTTGGTGTATATACTCCAAAACAGAGTAGAATAGGGCTTCGTATATTTTTTCTGACAGATTTTATTCAGAGCAATTTTGTTTTTCACATTGGGGTGCCTAGATAATATTTCGATTTTTTTCGATTCACATAAAATTAGAATTTCAGTATTTTACATAAGAGAGCATACTGAGTTGGTGTATATACTCCAAAACAGTGTAGAATAAGGCATTGTATATTTTTTCTGACAGATTATATTCAGAGCAATTTTGCTTTTAATATTCGGGTGCCTAGATATTATTTAGATTTATTTTGATTCGCTTAAAATTAGAATTTTCGTATTTTTAATGAGAGACCATACTGAGTTAGTGTATATATTCCAATACAGAGTAGAATAAGGCATTTTATATTTTCTCTAACAGACTATATTCAGAGCCATTTTGTTTTAACTTTGGGGCACCTAGATATTATTTAGATAATTTTCGATTCGCGTAAATTTAGAATTTCGGTATTTTAAATGAGAGAGCATATTGAGCAGGTGTATATACTCAAAAACAGAGTAGAATAGGGCATTGTATATTTTTTTCTGACAGATTATATTCAGAGCAATTTTGTTTTTAACATTCAGATGCCTAGACAATATGTATATTTTTCCGATTACGGTAGAATTTGAATTTCTATATTTTACATGAGAGAGCATATGGAGTTGTGTATATACTCCAAAACAAAGTAGAATAAGGCATTGTATATTTTTTTAACAGACTATATTCAGAGCCATTTTTGTTGATCGTTGGGGTGCCTAAATATTATTTAGATTTTTTTCGATTCACGTAAAATTAGAATTTCTGTATTTTACATGAGAGAGCATATAGAGTTGCTGTATATACTCCAAAACAGAGTAGAATAGGGCATTGTATTTTTTTTCTGAAAGAATATATTCAGAGCAATTTTATTTTTATCATTGGGGTGCCTAGATAATATTTAGATATTTTTCGATTCGCTTAAATATAGAATTTCTGTATTTTAGATGAGAGAGCATATGGAGTTGGTGTATATACTTCAAAACAGAGTAGAATAGGGAATTGTATATTCTTTCTGACAGATTATATTAGGAGCAATTTTGTTTTTAACATTTGGGTTCCTAGATAATATTTAAATTGTTTTCGATTTGCTTAAATATAGAATTTCTGTATTGTACATGATAGAGCATATGGAGTTGGTGTATATACTCCAAAACAGAGTAGAATAGTGCATTGCATATTTTTTCTGACTGATTATATTCAGAGAAATTTTGTTTTTAACATTGGGTTGCCTAAATCATATTTAGATTTTTTCGATTCGGGTAAAATATGAATTTCAGTATTTTACATCAGATGGCATACTGAGTTGGTGTATATACTCAAAACAAAGTAGAATAAGGCATTCTATATATTTTTTAAAAGACTATATTAAGAGCCATTTTATTTTAACTTCGAGGCGTCTAGGTGTTATTTAGATTTTTTTTGATTCGCGTAAAATTAGAATTTCCGTATTTTACATGAGAGAGCATATGGGGTTGTTGTATATACCCCAAAACAGAGTAGAAAAGGACACTGTATATTTTTTCTGACAGATTATATTCAGAGAAATTTTGATTTTAACATTGGAATGCCTACATAATATTTAAATTTTTTTCGATTCACGTAAAATTTGAATTTCGTTATTTTAAGTGAGAGAGCATACTGAGTGGGTGTATATACTTTAAAACAGAGTAGAATAGGCCATTGTATATTTTTTCTGACAGATTATATTCAGAGCAATTTTTTCTTTACCATTAGCTTTCCTACAAAATATTTAGATTTTTCGATTCGGGTAAAATTAGAATTTCTGTATTTTACATGAGAGAGCATATTGAGTTGGTGTATATACTACAAAACAGAGTAGAAAAGGGCATTGTATATTTTTTCTTAAAGATTATATTGAGAGCAATTTTGCTTTTAACATTGCGGTGCCTAGATAATATTTAAATTTTTTTCGATTCACGTAAATTTAGAATTTCTCTATTTTACATGAGAGAGCATACTGAATTAGTTTATATACTCCAAAACAGAGTAGAATATGGCATTGTATATTTTTTCTGACAGATTATATTCAGAGAAATTTTACTTTTAACATTGAAGTGCCTAGATAATATTTCGATTTTTTCGATTCAAGTAAAATTTGAATTTCTGTATTTTACATGAGAGAGCATAATAAGTTGGTGTATATACTAAAAACAGAGTAGAATAGGGCATTGTGTATTTTTTCTGACAGATTATATTCAGAGGTATTTTTCTTTTAACATTCGGGTGCCTAGATAATAGTTAAATTTTTTTGATTCGCTTAAATATAGAAATTTTTATTTTACATGAGAGAGCATACTGAGTTAGTTTATATACTCCCAAACTGAGTAGAATAAGGCATTGTATATTTTTTTTAACAGACTATATTTCGAGCCATTAACTTTTAACTTCGGGGTGTCTAGATATCATTTAGATTATTTTCGATTTGCGTAAAATTAGAATTTCGGTATTTTACTTGAGAGAGCATATGGAGTTGGTGTATATACCCCAAAACAAAGTAGAAAAGGGCATTGTATATTTTTTCTGACAGATTTTATGCCGAGCAATTTTGTTTTTAACATTGGCGTGTCTAAAAAAAATTTAGATTTTTTCGATTCGGGTAAAATTAGAGTTTCTGTATTTTACATGAAAGAGCATATTGAGTTGGATTATATAATACAAAACAGAGTAGAAAATGGCATTGTGTATTTTCTGTGACAGATTATATTGAAAGCAATTTTGCTTTTAACATTTGGGTGCCTAGATGATATATAGATTTTTTCGATTTGCTTAAATATGGAATTTCTGTATTTTACATGATAGAGCATATGGAGTTGGTGTATATACTCCAAAACAGAGTAGAATAGGGCATTGTATATTTTTATGACAGATTATATTCATAGCAATTTTGTTTTTAACATTGGGGTGCCTAGATAATATTTAGATTTCTTTTGATTCACGTAAAATTAGAATTTTTGTAATTTACATGAGAGACATACTGAGTTGGTGTATATACTCCAAAAAAAAGTAGAATAAGGCATTGTAAATTTTATCTAACAGACTATATTCAGAGCCATTTTCTTTTAACTTTGGGGTGCCTAGATATTATTTAGATTTTCTTCGATTCGCGTAAAATTAGAATTTCTGTATTTTACATGAGAGAGTATATTGAATTGGTGTATATACTACAAAACAGAGTAGAAAAAAGCATTGCATATTTTTTCTGACAGGTTACTATCAGAGCAATTTTTCTTTTAACATTGGGTTGCCTAGATAATATTTCGATATTTTTCGATTTGCTTAAATATAGAATTTCTGTATTTTACATGAGAGAGCATATGGAGTTGGTATATATACTCCAAAACAGAGTAGAATAGAGCATTGTATGTTTTTTTCTGACAGATTATATTCAGATCGATTTTGTTTTTAACTTTGGGTTGCCTAGATAATATTTAGATTTTTTTCTATTCGTTTAAATATAGAATTTCTGTATTTTACATGAGAGAGAAGGTGGAGTTGGTTTATATACTCCAAAACAAAGTAGAATAGGGCCTTGTATATTTTCTCTGAGAGATTATATTCAGAGCAATTTTTTTTAACACTGAGGTGCCTAGATAATATTTAGATTTTTTCGATTCAAGTAAATTTAGAATTTCTGTATTTTACATGAGAGAGCATATGGAGTTGGTGTATAAACTTTAAAACAGATTAGAATAGAGCATTGTACATTTATTCTGACATATTATATTCAGAGGAATTTTGTTTTAAACATTGGGGTGCTTAGATAATATTTAGATTATTTTTGATTCACGTAAAATTAGAATTGCTGTATTTTACATAAGAGAGCATACTGAGATGGTGTATATACTCCAAAACAGAGTAGAATAAGGCATTGTACATTTTTTTTAACAGACTATATTCAGAGCCAATTTCTTTTAACTTTGGGGCGCCTAGATATTATTTAGATGTATTTTGATTCAGGTAAAATTAGAATTTCTCTATTTTAATGAGAGAGCATATGGAGTTGGTGTATATACTCCAAAACAGAGTAGAAAAGGGCATTATATGTTTTTTCTTACAGATTATATTCAGAGAAATTTTGCTTTTAACCTTGTGATGCCTAGATAATATTTAGATTTATTTCGATTCGCTTAAATATGGAATTTCTGTATTTTACATGAGGGAGCATATAAAGTTGGTGTATATTCTCCAAAACAGAGTAAAATAGGGCATTTTTTACTTTTTCTGACAGATTATATTCAGAGAAATTTTGTTTTAAACATTGGGATGCCTACATAATATTTTGATTTTTTCGATTCAGGTAAAATTAGAATTTCTGTATTTTACATGAGAGAGCATATTGAATTGGTGTATATACTACAAACAGGGTAGAAAAAACATTGTATATTTTTTATGACAGATTATATTCAGAGCAATTTTGCTTTTCACATTCAGGTGCCTAGATAATATTTAAAGTTTTTTCGATTCGCTTAAATATATAATTTCTGTATTTTACATGAGAGAGCATACAGAGTTGCGTTATATACTCCAAAACCGAGTATAATAGGGCATTGTATATTTTTTCTGACAGATTATATTCAGAGAAATTTTGCTCTTAAAATTGAGGTGCCTAGATAATATTGAGATTTTTGTCAATTCGCTTAAATATACAATTTATGTATTTTACATGAGAGAGCATATGGGGTTGGTGTATATACTCGAAAACCGAGTAGAATAGGGCATTGTATATTTTATCTGACAGATTATATTAGGAGCAATTTTGCTTTTCACATTGGGGTGCATAGATACTATCTAGAATTTTGTCGATTCGGTTACATATACAATTTCTGTATTTTACATGAGAGAGCATATGGAGTTGGTGTATATACTTTAAAACAGAGTAGAATAGAGCATTGTATATTTTCTCTGACAGATTATATTCAGAGCAATTTTGTTTTTAACATTGGGGGGCCTAGATAATATTTAGATTTTGCGATTCGGGTAGAATAGAATTTCTATATTTTACATGAGAGAGCATCCTGAGTTGGTGTATATACTCGAAAACAGAATAGAATAAGGCATTGTATATTTTTTCTAACAGACTATATTCAGAGACATTTTCTTTGAACTTTGAGGCGCCTAGATATTATTTAGATTTTTTTCGATTCGCGGAAAATTAGAATTTCTGTATTTTACATTAGAGAGCATATGGAGTTGGTGTATATACTACAAAACAGAGTAGAAAAGGGCATTGTACATTTTTTCTGACAGATTTTATTCAGAGCAATTTTGTTTTTAACATTGGGTTGACTAAATAATATTTAGATTTTTTCGATTCGGGTAAAATTAGAATTTCACTATTTTACATGAGAGAGCATACTGAGTTGGTGTACATACTCCAAAACAGAGCAGAATAGGGCATTGTTTATTTTTTCTGACAGATTTTATGCCGAGCATTTTTTCTTTAACATTGGGGTGCCTAGATAATATTTAGAATTTTTAATTCATGTAAAATTATAATTTCGTTATTATACATTTGAGAGCATACTGAGTAGGTGTATATAATCCAAAAGAGAGTAGAATAAGGCATTGTGTATTTTTTCTAACAGACTATATTCAGAGCCATTTTCTTTTAACTTTGTGGCACCTAGATATTATTTAGATTTTTTTCGATTCGCGTAATATTAGAATTTCGGTATTTTACATGAGAGAGCATATTGAGTAGGTGTATATACTCAAAAACAAAGTAGAATAGGGCATTGTATATTTTTTCTAACAGATTATATTCAGAGAATTTTTTTTTAACATTGGCGTGCCGATATAATATTTAAATTGTTTTCCATTCGCTTAAATATGGAATTTCTGTATTTTGCAGGATAGAGTATATGGAGTTGGTGTATATACTCCAAAACAGAGTAGAATAGTACACTGTATATTTTTTTCTGACTGATTATATTCAGAGCAATTTTGTTTTTAACATTGGGTTGCCTAAATAATATTTAGATTTTTTTGATTCAGGTAAAATTTGAATTTCTGTATTTTACATGAGAGAGCATACTGAGTTGGTGTATATACTCAAAAACAGAGTAGAATAAGGCATTGTATATTTTTTCTAACAGACTATATTAAGAGCCATTTTCTTTTAACTTCTAGGTGCCTAGATATTATTTAGATTTATATCGATTCTTGTAAAATTATAATTGCTGTATTTTACATGAGAGAGCATATGGAGTTGGTGTATATACTCCAAAACAGAGTAGAAAAAAACACTGTATATTTTTTCAGACAGAATATATGCAGAGCAATTTTGCTTTTAACATTGGGGTGTCTAGATAATATTTAGATTTTTTTCGATTCACGTAAAATTTGAATTACGGTAATTTATATGAGAGAGCATACTGAGTTGGTGTACATACTCAAAAACAGAGTAGAATAGGGCATTGTATATTTTTGTGACAAATAATATTCAGAGTAATTTAGATTTTAACATTGTGGTGCCTAGATAATATTTATATTTTTTCGATTCACGTAAAATTAGAATTTCTGTATTTTACATGAGAGAGCATAGTGAGTTGGTGTATATACTACAAAACAGAGTAGAAAGGGGCATTGTATATTTTTTCTGACATATTATATTCAGAGGAATTTTGCTTTTAAAATTTGGGTGCCTAGATAATATTTAGATTATTTTTGATTCCCTGAAATATAGATTTTCTGTATTTTAAATGAGAGAGCATATGGAGTTGGTGTATATACTCCAAAACAGAGTAGAATAGGGCATTGTATATTTTTTCGGACAGATTATATTCAGAACAATTTTGTTTTTAACATTGGGGTGCCTAGGCAGTATTTATATTTTTTCGATTCAGGTTTAATTAGAATTTCTGTATTTTACATGAGAGGGCATATGGAGTTGGTGTATACACTCCAAAACAAATTGGAATAAGGCATTGTATATTTTTTCTAACAGACTATATTGAGAGCCATTTTTGTTAAACGTTGAGGCGCCTACATATTAATTAGACTTTTTTTTCGATTCGCGTAAAATTAGAATTTCGGTATTTAACATGAGAGAGCATACTGAGTTGGTGTATATACTCCAAAACAAAGTAGAATAGTGCATTGTATATTTTTTCTGACAGATTATATTCAGAGCAATTTTGTTTTTAACATTGAGGAACCTACGTAATATTTTGATATTTTCGATTCGGGTAAAATTAGAATTTCGATATTTTACATGAGAGAGCATACTGAGTTGGTGTATATACTTTAAAACAGAGTAGAAAAGGGCATTGTATATTTTTTCTGACAGATTATATTCAGAGCAATTTTTTCTTTAACATTGGCGTGCCTACATAATAATATTTAGATTTTTTCGATTCGGGTGAAATTAGAATTTCTGTATTTTACATGAGAGACCATACTGAGTTGGTGTATAAACTGCAAAACATAGTAGAAAAGGGCATTGTATATTTTATCTGACTGATTATATTCAGAGCAATTTTGTTTTTAACATTGGGATGCCAAGACTATATTTATGTTTTTTCGATTCGGGTAGAATTAGAATTTCTGTATTTTACATGGGAGAGCATATGGAGTTGGTGTATATACTCCAAAACAGAGTAGAAAAGGGCATTGTATATTTTTTCTCACAGAGTATATTCAGAGCAATTTTGTTTTTGACATTGGGGTGCTTAGATAATATATAAATTGTTTTCGATTCGCTTAAATATAGAATTTTTGTATTTTACATGATAGAGCATATGTAGTTGGTGTATATACTCCAGAACAGAGTAGAATAGTGCATTGTATATTTTTTTGTGACAGATTATATTCAGAGAAATTTTGTTTTTAACATTGGGTTGCCTAAATAATATTTAGATTTTTTCTATTCGGGTAAAATTGGAATTTATATATTTTACATGACAGAGCATACTGATTTGGTGTATACACAACAAAACAGAGTACAAAAGGGCATTGTATATTTTTACTGACAGATTATATTCAGAGCAATTTTGCTTTTCACATTGGGGTGCCAGGATAATATTTAGATTTTTTGTCGATTCTCTTAAATATAGAATTTCTGTGTTTTACATGAGAGAGCATAGGGAGTTGGTGTATATACTCCAAAACAGAGTAGAATAGGGCATTGTATATTTTTTCTGACAGATTATATTTAGAGCAATTTTGTTTTTAACATTGGGGTGCCTAGACAATATTTATATTTTTTCGATTCGGGTAGAATTAGAATTTTTGTATTTTACATGAGAGAGCATATTGAGTTGGTGTATATACTAAAAACAGAGTAGAAAAGGGCATTGCATATTTTCTCTGACAGGTTATATTCAGAGGAATTTTGCTTTTAACATTCGGGTGCCTAGATAGTATTTAGATTTTTTACAATTCACTTAAATATACAATTTCTGTGTTTTACATGAGAGAGCATACTGAGTTGGTGTATATACTCCAAAACAGAGTACAATAAGGCATTGTATATTTTTTCTAACAGACTATATTAAGAGCCATTTTCTTTAAACTTTTGGGACGCCTAGGTATTATTTAGATTTTTTTCAATTCACGTAAAATTAGAATTTCAGAATTTTACATGAGAGAGCATATCGAGTGGGTGTATATATTACAAAAACGAGTAGAAAATGGCGTTGTGTATTTTTTCTGACATATTATATTCAGAGAAATTTTGCTATTTACATTGGGGTGCCTAGATAATATTTAGATATTTTTTGTTTTCTTTAAATATAGAATTTCTGTATTTTACATGAGAGAGCATATTGAGTTGGTGTATATACTCCAAAACAGAGTAGAATAAGGCATTGTATATTTGTTCTGACAGATTATATTCAGAGAAATTTTGCTTTTAACATTGAGGTGCCTAGATAATAGTTAGATTTTTTTTGATTCGCTTAAATGTAGGATTTCTGTATTTTACATTAGAGAGCATATGGAGTTGGTGTATATACTCAAAAATAGAGTAGAATAGCGCATTATATAGGTTTTCTGACGGATTATATTAAGAGCAATATTTTTTTTAACATTGGGGTGCCTAGATAATATTTAGATTTTTTTCGATTCAGGTAAATTTAGAATTTCGGTATTTTAGATGAGAGAGAATACTGAGTTGGTGTATATACTTCAAAACAGAGTAGAATGGGGCACTGTATATTTTTTCTGACAAATTATATTCAGAGCAATTTTGTTTTTAACATTGTGGTGCCTAGATAATATTTAGATTTTTTCGAATCGGGTAAAATTAGAATTTCTCTATTTTACATGAGAGAGCATCCTGAGGTGGTGTATATACTCCAAAACAGATTAGAATAAGCCATTGTATATTTTTTCTAACAGAAAATATTCAGAGCCATTTTCTTTGAACTTTGAGGCGCCTATATATTATTCAGATTTTTTTCGATTCGCATAATATTAGAATTTCGGTATTTTACATGAGAGAGCATATGGAGTTGGTGTATATACTCCAAAACAGAGTAGAATCGGGCATTGTATATTTTTTCTGACAAATTATATTCAGAGCAATTTTGTTTTTAACATTGTGGTGCCTAGATAATATTTAGATTTTTTCGATTCGGGTAAAATTACAATTTCTGTATTTTTTATGAAAGAGCATATTGAGTTGGTGTATATAATACAAAACAGAGTACAAAATGGCATTGTGTATTTTCTCTGACAGATTATATTCAGAGAAATTTTGCGTTTAACATTGGGGTGCCTAGATAATATATAGATTTTTTTCGATTCACGTTAAATGAGAATTGCGGTATTTTACATTAGAGAGCATACTTAGTTGGTGTCTATACTACAAAACAGAGTAGAAAATGGCATTGTGTATTTTTTCTGACAGATTATATTCAGAGAAATTTTTCTTTCAACATTAGGGTGCCTAGATAATATTTAGATTGTTTTTGATTCGCTTAAATATAGAAGTTTTGTATTTTATATGAGACAGTATATGGAGTTGTTTTATATACCCCAAAACAGAGTAGAATAGGGCATTGTATATTTTTTCTGACAGATTATATTCAAAGCAATTTTGTTTTTATCATTGTGGTGCCTAGATATTATTTAGATTTTTCTCGATTCACATAAAATAAGAATTTCGGTACTTTACATGAGAGAGCATATTGAGTTGGTGTATACACTCCAAAACTAAGTAGACAAAAACATTGTATATTTTGTTAGACAGATTATATTCAGAGTAATTTTGCTTTAGACATTGGGGTGCCTAGATAATATTTAGATTTTCTTCGATTCACGTAAATTTAGAATTTCGGTATTTTATATGAAAGAGCATACTGAATACGTGTATATACTCCAAAACAGAGTAGAAAAGGGCATTGTATATTTTTTCTGACAGATTATATTGAGTGCAATATTGTTTTTAACATTAGGGTGCCTAGATAATATTTAGATTTTTTTCGCTTCACTTAAATATAGAATTTCTGTAGTTTACATGAGAGAGCATGTAGAGTTGGTGTATATACTCAAAAACAGAGTAGAATAGGGCATTGTATATTTTCTCTTAGAGTTTATATCCAGAGCAATTTTGTTTTTAACATTGGGGTGCCTGGATAATATTTAGATTTTTTTGATTCGGGTAAAATTATAATTTCTCTATTTTACACGAGGGAGCATACTGAGTTGGTGTCTATACTCCAAAACATAGTAGAATAAGGCCTTGTATATTTTTTCTAACAGACTATATTTAGAGCCATTTTCTTTTAACATTGGAGCGCCTAGATATTCAGATTTTTTTCGATTCGCGTAAAATTAGAATTTCTGTATTTTCCATGACAGAGCATATTGAGTTGGTGTATATACTCCAAAGCAGAGTAGAATAAGGCATTGTATATTTTGTCTAACAGACTATACTCCGAGCAATTTACTTTTAACACTGAGGCTCCTAGATATTATTTAGATGTTTTTCGATTCACGTAAAATTAGAATTTCGGTATTTTACATGAGAGAGCATATTGAGTTGTTGTATATACTACAAAACACAGTAGACCACGGCGTTTTATATTTTGTCAGACAGACTATATTCATAGCAATTTTTCTTTTAACATTGGGGTGCCTACATTATATTTAGATTGTTTTTGATTTGCTTAAATATAGAATTCCTGTATTTTAAATGAGAGAGCATATGGAGTTGGTGTATATACTCCAAAAAAGAGTAGAATAGGGAATTGTATATTTTTTCTGACACATTGTATTCAGAGCAATTTTGTTTTTTATCATTGGGGTGCCTAGATAATATTTAGATTTTTTTCGATTTGCTTTAATATAGAATTTCTGTATTTTACATGAGAGAGGTTATGGAGTTTGTGTATATACTCCAAAAGAGAGTAGAAAAGGGCATTGTATATTTTTTTTGACAAATTATATTCAAAGCAATTTTGTGTTTAACATTGGGGTGCCTAGATAATATTTAGATTTTTTCGATTCTGGTAAAATTAATATTTCTGTATTTTACATGAGAGAGCATACTGCGTTGGTGTATTTACTCCAAAACGTAGTAAAAAATGGCATTCTATATTTTTTTTGACAGATTATATTGAGGTCAATTTTGTTTTTATCATTGGGGTCCTTAGATAATATTTAGATTTTTTTCAATTCGCTTATATATAGAATTTCTGTATTTTACATGAGAGAGCATATCAAGTTCGTGTATATACCCCAAAACAGAGTAGAATAGGGCATTGTATATTTTTTCTGACAGATAATATTTCGAGAAATTTTGTTTTGAACATTGGGGTGCATAGATAATATTTAGATTTATTTCGATTTGCGTAAAATTAGAATTTCTGTATTTTAAATGAGAGAGCATATGAAGTTGGTGTATATACTCCAAAACGTAGTAGAAAAGGGCATTGTATATTTTTTCTGGCAGATTATATTCAGAGCAATTTTGCTTTTACATTGGGGTGCCTAGATAATATTTAGATTTTTTTCGATTGACGTAAAATTAGAATTTCTGTATTTTACATGGGAGAGCATATTGAGTTGGTGTATATACTCCAAAACAGAGTAGATTAAGGCATTGTATATTTTGTCTAACAGAATATATTCAGAGCCATTTTCTTTTAACTTTGGGGCGCCTAGATATTATTTAGATTTTTTTTGATTCGCCTAAAATTAGAATTTCAGTATTTTACATGAAACATATTGAGTTGGTGTATATACTCCAAAACAGAGTAGAATAGGGCATTGTATATTTTCTCTGACAGATTATATTCAGAGCAATTTTGTTTTCAAGATTGGGGTGCCTCGATAATATTTAGATTCTTTTCGATTTGCGTTAATATAGAATTTCTGTATTTTACATGAGAGAGCATACTGAGTTGGTGTATATACTGCAAAACCGAGTAGAATAGGGCATTGTATAATTATTGTGACAGATTATATTCAAAGAAATTTTATTTTTAACATTTGGATGCCTAGGTAATATTTATATTTCTTTTGATACACGGAAAATTAGAATTTCTGTAATTTACATGAGAGAGCATACTGAGTTGGTTTATATACTCCAAAAAAGAGTAGAATAAGGCATTGTAAATTTTATCTTACAGACTATATTCAGAGCCATTTTCTTTTAACTTTGGGGCGTCTAGATAGTATTTAGATTTTTGTTGGTTCGCGTAAAATTAGAATTTCGGTATTTTACATGAGAGAGCATATTGAGTTGGTGTATATACTACACAAGAGAGTAGAAAAGGGCACTGTATATTTTTTCTGACAGATTACATTCAGAAAACTTTTGCTTTTAACATTGGGGTGCCTAGATAATATTTAGATTTCTTTTGATTCGCTTAAATATAGAATTTCTGTATTTTATATGAGAGAGCATATGCAGTTGGTGTATATACTCCAAAACAGAGTAGAATAGGGCATTGTATATTTTTTCTGACAGATTATATTCAGAGAGATTTTTCTTTTAACTTTGGGGTGCCTAGATAATATTTAGATTATTTTCGATTCACTTAAATATAGAATTTCTTTATTTTACAGGAGAGAGCATGAGGAGTTGGTGTAAATACTCCAAAACAAAGTAGAATAGGGCATTGTATATTTTTTCTGAAAGATTATATTCAGAGCAATTTTTATTTAACACTCAGGTGCCTAGATAATATTTAGATTTTTTCGATTCCAGGAAAATTAGAATTTCTGTATTTTATATGAGTGTGCAACATGAGATGCTGTTTATACTCCGAAACAGAGTAGAATACGGCATTGTATATTTTTTTTTACAGACTATATTTAGAGCCATTTTTTTTTAACTTCGGGGCGCCTAGATATTTTTTAGATTTTTTTCAATTAGCGAAAAATTAGAATTTCTGTATTTTACATGAGAAAGCATATTGAGTTGGTGTATATACTACAAAACCGAGTAGAAATGGGCATTGTATATTTTTTTTGACAGATTATATTTAGAGCAATTTCGATTTAAAATTGGGGTTCCTAGATAATATTTAGATTTTTTTCGATTCGCTTAAATATATAATTTCTGTATTTTACATGAGAGAGCATATTGAGTCGGTGTATATACTTTAAAACAGATTAGAATAGGGCATTGTATATTTTTTCTGACAAATTATATTTAGAGCAATTTTGTTTTTAACATCGGGGTGCATAGATAATATTTAGATTATTTTCGATTCGGGTAAAATTAGAATTTCGGTATTTTACATGAGAGAGCATCCTGAGTTGGTTTATATACTCCAAAACAGAGTAAAATAAGGCATTGTATATTTTTTCTAACAGACTATATTCAGAGCCATTTTCTTTTAACTTTGGGGAGCCTAGATATTATTTAGATTTTTTTTGATTCACCTAAAATTAGAATTTCCGTATTTTACATGAGAGAGCAGGTTGAGTTGCTGTATATACTCCAAAACAGAGTAGAAAAAGGCATTGTATATTTGATCTGACAGATTATATTCAGAGCAGTTTTACTTTTAACATTGGGGTGCCTAGATAATATTTAGATTTTTTCGAATCGGGTAGAATTAGAATTTCTGTATATTACATGACAGAGCATAATGAGTTGGTGTTTATACTACAAAACAGAATCGAAGAGGGCATTGTATATTTTTTCTGACAGACTATATTCAGAGCAATTTTGCTTTTAACATTGGGGTGCCTAGATAATATTTAGATTTTTTTCGGTTCGGGTAAAATTAAAATTTCTGTATTTTACATGAGAGCATATTGAGTTGGTGTATACACTACAAAACAGAATAGAAAAGGGCGTTGTATATTTTTTATGACAGACTGTATTCAGAGCAATTGTGCTTTTAACATTAGGCTGCCTAGAGGATATTTAGATTCTTTTCGATTTCCTTAAACATAGAATTTCTGTATATTACATGAGAGAGCATACTGAGTTGATGTATACATTCCAAAACCGAGTAGAATAGGGCATTGTAAAATTATTGTGACAGATTATATTCAGAGCAATTGTTTTTAATATTGGGTTGCCTACATAATATTTAGATTTTTTTCGATTCGCGTAGAATTAGAATTTCGGTATTTTACATGAGAGAGCATATTGAGTTGGTGTATATACTCCAAAACAGAGTAGAATAAGGAATTGTATATTTTTTCTAACAGATTATATTTAGAATTGTTTTGTTTTAACTTTCGTGTGCCTAGATATTATTTAGATTTTTTTCGATTCACGTAAAATTAGAATTTCGATATTTTACATGAGAGAGCATATGGAGTTGGTGTATATACTCCAAAACCGAGTAGAATAGGGCATTGTATAATTATTGTGACAGATTTTATTCAGAGCAATTTCGTTTTTACCATTGGGGTGCCTACATAATATTTAGATTTCTTTTGATACATGTAAAATTTGAATTTCTTTATTTTACATGAGAGAGCATACTGAGTTGGTTTATATACTCCAAAACAGAGTAGAATAAGGCATTGTATATTTTTTCTAACAGACTATATTCAGACACATTTTATTTTAACTTTGGGGCGCCTAGATATTATTTTGAGTTTTTTTGATTCGCCTAAAATTAGAATTTTGGTATTTTACTTGAGAGAGCATATTGAGTTGGTGTATATACTCCAAAACAGAGTAGAAAACAGCATTGTATATTTTCTTTTACAGATTATATTCAGAGCAATTTTGCTTTTAACATTGGAATGCCTAGATAATATTTAGATTTTTTCGATTCAGGTAGAATTAGAATTTCTCTATTTTACATGACAGAGCATATTGAGGTGGTTTATATAACAAAACCGAGTAGAAAAGGGCATTGTATATTTTTCTGACAGTTTATATTCAGAGAAATTTAGCTTTTAACATAGGCGTGCCTAGATAATATTTAGATATTTTTCGATTCGCTTAAATATAAAATTTCTGAATTTTACATGAGAGAGCATATGGAGTCGGTGTATATAATTTAAAACAGATTAGAATAGGGCATTGTATATTTTTTCTGACAGATTATATTCAGAGAAATTTTGTTTTTAACATTGGGTTGACTAAATAATATTTAGATTTTTTCTATTCGGGTAAAATTAGAATTTCTGTATTTTACATGAGAGAGCATACTGAGTTGGGGTACATACTCCAAAACAGAGTAGAATAGGGCATTGTTTATTTTTTATGAAAAATTATATTCAGAGGAATTTTGATTTTAACTTTCGGGTGCCTAGATAATATATAGATGTTTGTCGATTTTCTTAAATATGGAATTTCGGTATTTTACATGAGAGAGCATATGGAGTTGGTTTATATACTCCAAAACAGAGTAGAATAGGGCATTGTATATTTTTTCTGACAGATTATATTCAGAGCAATTTTATTTTTAACATTGGGCTGCCTACATAATATTTTGATTTTATCGATTCAGGTAAAATTACAATTTTGGTATTTTACATGATAGAGCATATGGAGTTGGTGTATATACTCCAAAACAGAGTAGAATAGGGCATTGTATATATTTTCTGACAGATTATATTCAGAGCAATTTTTCTTTTAACATTGGGGTGCCTACATAATATATAGATTTTTTTCGATTCACGTAAATTTAGAATTTCTGTATTTTACATGACAGAGCATACTGAGTTGGTGTATATACTCCAAAACTGAGTAGAATATGGCATTGTTTATTTTCTCTGACAAATTATATTCAGAGCAATTTTGTTTTTAACATTGGGGTGCCTACAAAATATTTTCATATTTTCCATTCGGGTAAAATTAGAATTTCTGTATTTTACAGAAGAGAGCATATTGAGTTGGTGTATATACTCCAAAACAAAGTAGAATAAGGCATTGTATATTTTTTAGAACAGACTATATTCAGAGCCTTTTTTTTTTAACTTTGGGGCGCCTAGATATTATTTAGATTTTTTTTGATTCGCAAAAAATTAGAATTTCGGTATTTTACATGAGAGAGCATATTGAGTTGGTTTATATACTACAAAACTGAGTAGAAAAGGGCATTCTATGTTTTTTCTGTCAGATTATATTCAGAGCAATTATGCTTTCAACATTAGGGTCCCTATATAATATTTAGATTTTTTTCTATTCAAGTAAAATTAGAATTTCGGTATACATGACAGAGCACAGTGAGTTGGTGTATATACTCCAAAACCGAGTAGAATAGGTCATTATATATTTTCTCGACAGATTATATTCAGAGAAATTTTGTTTTTAACATTGGGATGCTGCGATAATATTTAGATATTTTCGATTTTGGTAAAATTAGAATTACTGTATTGTACATGAGAGAGCATATTGAGTTTGTGTATATACTACAAAAAAAAGTAGAAAAGGGCATTTTATATTTATTCTGACAGATTATATTCAGAGCAATTTTGCTTTTAACATTCGGGTGCCTAGATAATATTTAGATTTTTTTCGAATCACGTAAATTTAGAATTTCAGTATTTTACATGAGAGAGCATATGTAGTTGGTGTATATACTCCAAAATATAGTAGAATACGGCATTGTATATTTTTTCTGACAGATTATATTCAAGGCAATTTTGTTTTTAACATTGGAGTGCCTAGATAATATTTAGATTTTCTAGGTTTGTTTAAAATTGGAATTTCTGAATTTTACATGAGAGAGCACACTGATTTGGTGTATATACTCCAAAACATAGTAGAATAAGGCATTGTATATTTTTTATAACAGACTATATTCAGAGCCATTTTCTTTTAAATTTGGGGCACTTCGATATTATTTAGATTTTTTTTTGATTCATGTAAAATTAGAATTTTGGTATTTTACACGAGAGAGCATATTGAGTTGGTGTATGTACTACAAAACCGAGTAGAAAAGGGCATCTTATATTTTTTCTGACAGATTCTATTCAGAGCAAATTTGGTTTTAACATTGGGGTGCCTAGATAATATTTAGATATTTTTCGATTCGCTTAAATATAGAATTTCTGTATTTTAGATGAGAGAGCATATGGAGTCGGCGTATATAATCCAAAACAGAGTAGAATAGGGCATTCTATATTTTTTCTGACAGATTATATTCAGAGAAATTTTGTTTCTAACATTGGGTTGACTAAATAATATTTAGATTTTTTCTATTCGGGTAAAATTAGAATTTCTGTATTTTACATGAGAGAGCATACTGAGTTGGTGTACATACTCCAAAACAGAGTAGAATAGGGCATTGTTTATTTTTTCTGACAGATTTTGTGCAGAGCAATTTTGCTTTAACATTGGGGTGTCTAGATAATATTTAGATATTTTTAATTCACGTAAAATTATAATTTCGTTATTATACATGTGAGAGCATACTGAGTTGGTGTATATACTCCAAAACAGAGTAGAATAAGGCATTGTATATTTTTTAACAGACTATATTTAGAGCCATTTTCTTTTAAATTTGGGGCCCCGAGATATTATTTAGATTTTTTTCGATTCGCATAAAATTAGAATTTTGGTATTTGACATGACAGAGCATATTTATTTGGTGTATATACTCAAAAACAGTATAAATGGGCATTGTATATTTATGCTCATATATTTTATTCAGAGCAATTTTGCTTTTAACATTGTGGTGCCTAGATATTATTTAGATTTTTTTCGATTCACGTTAATTTAGAATTTCGATATTTTATATGAGAGAGCATACTGCGTTGGTGTATATACTCCAAAACAGAGTAGAATAAGGGATTGTATATTTTTTTAACACACTATATTCAGAGATATTTTCCTTTATCTTTGGTGCGTGTAGATATTATGTAGAATTTTTCGATTTGCCTAAAATTAGAATTTCGGTATTTTACATGAGAGAGCATATTGAGTTGGTGTATATACAACAAAATGGAGTGAAAAGGGCATTGTATATTTTTTCTGACAGATTATATTCAGAGCAATATTGCTTTTAACATTGGTTGCCTAGATAATATTTAGAATTTTTTCGATTTGCTTAAATATAGAATTTCTACATTTTACCTAAGAGAGCATATGGAATTGTTGTATATACTCCAAAACAGAGTAGAATAGGGCATTTTGTATTTTTTCTGACAGATTATATTCAGAGCAATTTTCTTTTTTACACTGGGGTACCTAGATAATATTTAGATATTTTTTATTCGTGTAAAATTCGAATTTCTGTATTTTACATGAGAGAGCATGCTCAGTTGGTGTATATACTCCAAAACCGAGTAGAATAGGGCATTGTATATTTTTTCAGAAAGATTATATTCAGAGCAATTTTGTTTTTAACATTAGGGTTCCTAGATAACATTTAGATCTTTTCGATTCGGGTAAAATTAGAATTTCTGTTTTTTACATGAGAGAGCATACTGAGTTTGTGTATATACTCCAAAACAGAGTACAAAAGGGCATTCTATGTTTCTTCCTGCAGATTATATTCATAGCAATTATGCTTTCAACATTGGGGTCCCTAGATAATATTTAGATATTTTTCGATTCAAGTAAAATTAGAATTTCAGTTTATATGAGAGAGCATACTGAGTTGGTGTATATACTCCAAAACCGAGTACAATAGGTCATTATATATTTTTTTGAAAGATTATATTCAGAGAAATTTTGTTTTTTACATTGGTGTGCCTCGATAATATTTAGATTTTTTCGATTTTGGTAAAATTAGAATTACTGTATTGTACATGAGAGAGCATATTGCGTTGGTGTATATACTACAAAAAAGAGTAGAAAAAGGCACTGTATATTTATTCTGACAGATTATATTCAGAGCAATTTTGCTTTTAATATTCGGGTGCCTAGATAATGTTTAGAATTTTTTCGAACCACGTAAAATTAGAATTTCGTTATTTTACATGAGAGAGCATATGGAGTTGGTGTTTATACACCAAAACAGAGTACAATAGGGCATTGCATATTTTTTCTGACAGATTATATTCAGAGCAATTTTGTTTTTAACATTGAGGTGCCTAGATAATTTTTATATTTTTTTCGATTTGCTTAAATTTAGAATTTCTGTATTTTACCTGACAGAGCATATGGAGTTGGTGTATATACTCCAAAACAGAATAGAATATGGTATTGTATATTTTTTCTGAGAGATTATGTTCAGAGCAATTTTGATTTTAACAAGGGGTGCCTAGATAATATTTAGATTTTTTCAATACGCTTAAATATAGAATTTCTGTATTTTACATCAGAGAGCATATTGAGTTGGTGTATATACTCCAAAACAGAGTAGAATGGGGCATTGTATATTTTTTATGACAGATTATATTCAGAGCAATGTTGCTTTTAACATTGGATTGCCTAAATAATATTTAGATTTTTTCGATTCGGTTAGAATTAGAATTTAAGTATTTTAGATAAGAGAGCATATTTAGTTGGTGTATATAGTACAAAACAGAGTAGAAAAGGGCATTGTATATTTTTTCTGACACATTATATTCAGAGCAAGGTTGCTTTTAACATTGTGTTCCATAGATAATATTTAGATTTTTTTCAATTCGCTTAAATATGGAGTTTCTGTATTTTACATGAGAGAGCATATGGAGTTGGTGTATATATACCAAAACAGAGTAGAATAGGGCATTGTATATTTTTTCTGACAGATTATATTCAGAGCAATTTTGTTCTTAACCTTGCGGTGCCTAGATAATATTTAGATTTTTTTTCGATTTGCTTAAATAGAGAATCTCTGTATTTTACATGGGAGACCATATTGAGTTGGTGTATATACTACAAAACAGAGTAGAAAATGGCATTGTATATTTTTTCTGATACGTTATATGCAGAGCAATTTTCTTTTAACATTCGGGTGCCTAGATAATATTTAGATTTTTTTTGATTCACGTGAAATTAGAATTTCGGTATTTTATATGAGAGAGCATACTGAGTTGCTCTATATACTCCAAAACAGAGTAGAATAGGGCATTGTACATTTTCTCTAACATACTATATTCAGAGCCATTTTCTTTTAAGTTTGGGGCGCCTAGATATTATTTAGATTTTTTTCGATTCACGTAAAATTACAATTTCGGTATTTTACATGATAGAGAATACTGAGTTGGTGTATATACTCCAATACAGAGTGGAATAGAGCATTGTATTTTTTTCTGACAGTTTATATTCAGAGAAATTTTGCTTTTAACATTGGGGTGCCTAGATAACATTTAGATTTTTTTCCATTCGCTTAAATATAGAATTTCTGTATTTTACATGAGAGAATATGGAGTATATATGGTGTATATACTCGAAAACAGAGTAGAAAAGGGCATTGTATATTTTTTTCTGACAGATTATATTCAGCGCAATTTTTCTTTTAACATTGGGGTGCATAGATAATATTTAGATTTATTTCGATTCGCTTAAATATAGGATTTCTGTATTTGACAAGAGAGAGCATATGGAGTTGGTGTATATAGTCCAAAAAAGAGTAGAATAGGGAATTGTATATTTTTTCTGACAGATTATATTCAGAGCAATTTTGTTTTTAACTTTGGGGTGCCTAGATAATATTTAGATTTTTTTCGAATTGATTAAATATGCAATTTCTGTATTTTACATGAGAGAATATGGAGTTTGTGTATATACTCCAAAAAAGAGTAGAATAGGGCATTGTATATTTTTTCTGACAGATTATATTCAGAGCAATTTTGTTTTAACATTTTGGTGCCTAGATAATATTTATATTTTTTCGATTCGAGTAAAATTGGAATTTCTGTATTTTACATGAGAGAGCACACTGAGTTGGTGTATATACTCCAAAACAGAGTAGAATAAGGCATTGTATATTTTGTCTAACAGAGTATATTCAGAGCCATTTACTTTTAAGTTTGGGGTGCCTAGATCTTATTTAGATTTTTTTCAATTCGTGTAAAATTAGAATTTCGGCATTTTACATGAGAGAGCATATTGAGTTGGTTTATATACTTTAAAACAGAGTTCAAAAGGTCATTGTATATTTGTTCTGACAAATTATATTCAGAGCAATTTTGCTTTTAACATTGGGGTGCCTAGATTATATTTAGATTTTTTTCGAATCGCTTAAATATAGAATTTCTGCATTTTATCTGAGAGAGCATATGGAGTTGGTTTATATACTCCAAAATAAATAAGAATAAGGCATTTTATATTTTTTTGTACAGATTATATTCAGAGCAATATTATTTTTAACATTGGGGTGCCAGGATAATATTTAGATTTTTTTCGATTCACGTAAATTTAGAATTTAAGTATTTTACATGAGAGAATATACTTAGTTGGTGTATACTCCAAAAGAGAGTAGAATAAGGCATTGTATATTTTTACTAACAGACTATATTCAGAGCCATTATCTTTGATATTTGGGGCGCCTAGATATTATTTATATATTTTTTGATTCGCGTAAAATTAGAATTTCGGAATTTTACATGAGAGAGCATATTGAGTTGATGTATATACTACAAAACAGAGTAAAAAGAGCATTGTATACTTTTTCTGACAGATTATACACAGAGCAATTTTCTTTATAACATTGGGGTGCCTAGATATTATTTAGATTTTTATCGATTCGCTTAAACATAGAATTTCTGTATTTTACATGAGAGAGCATATCGAGTTGGTGTATATACTCCAAAACAAAGTAGAATAGGGCATTGTATATTTTTTATGACAGATTATATTCAGAAAAATTTGTTTTAAACATTGGGGTGCCTAGATAATATTTAGATTTTATTTGATTCACCTAAAATTAGAATTTCGGTATTTTACATGAGAGAGCATACTGATTTGGTGTATATACTCCAAAACAGAGTAAAATAAAGCATTGCATATTTTTTCTGACAGATGATATTCAGAGAAATTTTGTTTTAACATTGGGGTGCCTAGGTAATATTTAGATTTTTTCGATTCAGGTAAAATTTGAATTTCTGTATTTTACATGATATTGAATATTGAGTTGGTTTGTATACGACAAAACAGAGTAAAAAAGGGAATTGTATATTTTTTTTTGACAGATTATATTCAGTGCAATTTTTCTTCTAACATTGGGGTGCCTATATAATTTTTGGATTTTTTTCGATTCTCTTAAATATAGAATTTCTGTATTTTATATGTGAGAGCATATTGAGTTGGTGTATATACTCCAACACACAGTACAATAATGCATTGTATATTTTTTCTAACAGACTATATTCAGAGCCATTTTCTTTTAAATTTGGGGTGCCTTGACAATATTTAGATTTTTTCGATTCGCGTAAAATTAGAATTTCAGTATTTTACAAGAGAAATATTGAGTTGGTGTATATACTCCAAAACAGAGTAGAAAAGGTCATTGTATATTTTTTCTGACAGATTATATTCAGAGCAATTTTGCTTTTAACATTGGGGTGCCTAGATAATATTTAGATATTTTCGATTCAGGTAAAATTAAAATTTCTGTATTTTACATGAGAGAGCACACTGAGTTGGTGCATATACTCCAAAAAGATTAGAATAAGGCATTATTTATTTTTTCTAACAGACTATATTCAGAGGAATTTTGCTTTTAACTTTGTGGTGCCTGGAAAATATTTAGATTTCTTTCGATTCACGTAAAATTAGAATTTGGGTATTTTACATGAGAGTGCATATTGAGTTGTTGTATATACGCCAAAAGAGAGTTGAAAAGGGCATTGTATATTTTGTCTGAGAGATTATATTCAGAGCAATTTTGCTTTTAACATAGTGGTGCCTTGATTATATTTATATTTTTTTTCAATTCGCTTAAATATTTAAATTTGGTATCTTACATGTGAGAGCATTTGGAGTTGGTGTATATACTCCAAAACAGAGGAGAATAGGGCATTGTATATTTTTTCTGACAGATTATATTCAGAGTAATTTTGTTTATAACATTGGGGTGCCTAGAAAATATTTAGATTTATTCGAATTGGGTAAAATTAGAGTTTCTGTATTTTACGTGAGAGAGCATACTGAGTTGGTTTATATACTCCAAAACAAAGTAGAATAAGGCATTGTATATTTTTTCTAACAGACTATATTCAGAGGCATTTTATTTTAACTTTGGTTCGCCTAGATATTATTTAGATTTTTTTCGATATGCGTAAAATTAGAATTTCTGTATTTTACATGAGAGAGCAGATGGGGTTGATGTATATACTCCAAAACAGAGTAGAATAGGGCATTGTATATAGAGTAATTTTGTTTTTAACATTTGGTTGACTAGGTAATATTTAGATTTTTTCAATTCACGTAAAATTAGAATTTCTGTATCTTACATGAGAGAGCATACTGAGTTGGTGTATATACTCCAAAACAGAGTAGAATAAGCCATTGTATATATTTTCTGACATATTATTTTCCAAGCAATTTTGCTTTACACATTGGGGTGCCTAGATAATATTAAGATTTTTTTCGATTTGGTTAAATATAGAATTTCTGTATTTTACATAAGAGAGCATATGGAGTTGGTGTATGTACTCCAAAACAGAGTAGAGTAAGGCATTGTATATTTTTTCTGACAGATTATATTCAGAGCAATTTTGTTTTTAACATTGAGGTGTCGAGATAATATTTAGATTTTTCGATTCGAGTAAAATTAGAATTTCGGTATTTTACGAGAGAGCAGATCGAGTTGGTGTATATACTCCAAAACAGAGTAGAATAAGGCATTGTATATTTTTTCTCACAGACTATATTTAGAGCCATTTTCTTTTAACTTTGTGGTGCCTAGATATTTTTTAGATTTTTTTCGATTCACGTAAAATTAGAATTTTGGTATTTTACATGAGAGAGCATATTGAGTTAGTGTATATAGTCCAAAACATAGTATAAATGGGCATTGTATATTTTTTATGACAGACTATATTCAGAGCAATTTTGCTTTTAACATGGGGGTGCCTAGATAATATTTAGATTATTTTCGATTCGCTTAAATATATAACTTCTGTATTTTAAATTATAGAGCATATTGAGTTGGTTTATATCCTCCAAAACAGAGTAAAATAGGGCATTGCATATTTTTTCTGAGAGATTATATTTATAGAAATTTTGTTTTAACATTGGGGTGCCTAGGTAATATTTAGATTTATTCAATTCAGGTAAAATTAGAATTTCTGTATTTTATAGCAGATTGCATATTGAGTTGGTGTATATACTACAAAACAGAGTAGAAAAGGGCATTGTATAATATTTCTGACAGATTATATTCAGATCAATTTTGCTTTTAACATTTGGGTCCCTAGATAGTATTTAGATTATTTTCGATTCACTTAAATATAGAATTTTTGTATTTTACCTAAGAGAGCATATGGAGTTGGTGTATATACTCCAAAACAAGGTAGAATAGGGCATTGTATATATTTTCTAACACATTATATTAAGAACAATTTTGTTTTTAACATTGGGGTGCCTAGATAATATTTAGATTTTTTTATTTTTTCGATTCGTGTAAAATTAGAATTTCTGTATTTTACATAAGAGAGCGTACTGTGTAGGTGTATATTCTACAAAACAAAGTGGAATAAGGCATTGTATATTTTTTCTAACAGACTATATTAAGAGCCATTTTCTTTTAACTTTGGGGTGCCTAGATATTTAGATTTTTTTCGATTCGTGTAAAATTAGAATTTCTGTATTTTACAAGAGACAGCATATTGAGATGATGTATATACTCCAAAACAGAGTAGAAAAGGGCATTGTATATTTTTTCTGACAGATTATATTCTGAGAAATTTTGCTTATAACATTGGGGTGCCTAGATAATATTTAGATTTTTTTCGATTCGCTTAAATATAGAATTCTATATTTTACATGAGAGAGCATATTGAGTTGGTGTATATACTCAAAAACAGAGTAGAATAGAACATTGTATATTTTTTCTGACATAGTATATTCAGAGCAATTTTGTTTTTAACATTAGGGTGCCTAGATAATATTTAGATTTTGTTCGATTCACGTAAAATTGGAATTTCGGTATTTCACGTGAGAGAGCATACTGAGTTGCGGTATATACTCCAAAACATAGAATAAGGCATTGTATATTTTTACTAACACAGTATATTCAGAGCCATTTTCTTTTAACTTTGGGGCTCCTAGATATCATTTAGATTTTCTTCGATTCACGTAAAATTACAATTTCCGTATTTTACATGAGAGAGCATATTGAGTTGGTGTATGTACTCCAAAAGAGAGTAGAAAAGGGCATTGTATATTTTTTCTGACAAATTATATTCAGAAAAATTTTGTTTTTAACATTGGGGTGTCTAGATAATATTTAGATTTTTATCGATTCACGTATAATTAGAATTTCGGTATTTTACATGAGAGAGCATATGGAGTTGGTGTATATATTCCAAAAAAGAGTAGAAAAGAATATTGTATATTTTTTCTGACAGATTATATTCTGAGAAATTATGCTTTTAACATTGGGGTGCCTAGATAATATTAAATTCTCTTCGATTCACCTAAAATTAGAATTTCGGTATTTTACATGAGAGAGCATACTGAGTTGGTGTATATACTCCACAACAGATTAGAATAGGGCATTGTATATTTTTTATGACAGATTATATTCAGAGCAATTTTGTTTTTAACATTGGGGTGCCTATATAATATTTAGATTTTTTCGATTCAGGTAAAATTAGAATTTTTCTATTTTACATGAGAGAGCATATTGAGTTGGTGTATATACAACAAAAGGGAGTTTAAAGGGCATTGTATATTTTTTCAGACAGATTATATTCAGAGCAATTTTGCTTTTAACAATGTGGTGCCTAGATAATATTTAGATTTTTTTCGATTCACTTAAATATAGAATTTCTGTATTTTACATGAGAGAGCAAACTGAGTTGGTGTATATACTCCAAAGCAAAGTAGAATAGGGCATTGTATATTTTTTCTTACAGATTTGACTCAGAGAAATTTTGTTTCTTACATTTGGGTGCCTAGATAATATTTAGATTTTTGTCGATTCACGTAAAATTAGAATTTAGGTATTTTACAAGAGTGAGCATACTGAGTTGATGTATATACTCCAAAACAAAGTAGAATAAGGCATTGAATATTTTTTCTAACAGACTATATTCAGAGCCATTTTCTTTTAACTTTGGGTGCCTAGATATTATTTAGATTTTTTTGATTCACGTAAAATTAGAATTTTGATATTTTACATTAGAGAGCATATTGAGTTGGTGTATATACTCCAAAACAAAGTAGAAAAGGCCATTGTATATTTTTTCTGACAGATTATATTCAGAGAAACTTTGCTTTTAACATTCGGGAGCCTAGACAATATTTAGATTTATTTCGATTTGTGTAAAATTAGAATTTCGGTACTTTACATGAGAGAGCATATTGAGTTGGTGTATATACTTCAAAACAGAGTTGAAAAAAGCATTGTATATTTTCTCTGATATATTATATTCAGAGAAATTTTGCTATTAACATTGGGGTGACAAGATAATATTTAGACTTTTTTCGATTTACGTAAAATTAGAATTTCAGTATTTTACATGAGAGAGTAAACTGAGTTGATTTATATACTATAAAACACAGTAGAATAGGGCATTGTATATTTTTTCTGACACATTATATTTAGAGCAATTTGGTTTATAACATTGGGGTGCCTAGAAAATATTTAGATTTTTTCGATTCGGGTAAAATTAGAATTTCTTTATTTTACATGAGAGAGCATACTGAGTTGGTGTATATACTACAAAACTGAGTAGAAAATGGCATTGTATATTTTTAATGACAAATTATATTTAGAGCAATTTTTCTTTTAAAATTGGGATGCCTAGATGATATATAGATTTTTTTCGAATCGTTTAAATATAGAATTTCTGTATTTTACATGAGAGAGCATATGGAGTTGGTGTATGTACTCCAAAACAGAGTAGAATAGGGCATTGTATATTTTTTCTGACAGATTATATTCAGAAAATTTTATTTTTAACATTGGGGTGCCTAGATAATATTTAGATTTTTTTCGATTCAAGTAAAATTAGAATTTTTGTATTTTACATGAGAGACCATACTGAGTTAGTGTATATACTCGAAAACAGAGTAGAATAAGGCATTGTATATTTTTTTAACAGACTGTATTCAGAGCCATTTTCTTTTAACTTTGGGGCACCTAGATATTATTTAGATTTTTTTCGGTACGTGTAAAGTTAGAATTTCGGTATTTTACATGAGAGAGCATATTGAGTTGGTGTATATACTCCAAAACAGAGTAGAAAAAAGCATTGTATATTTTTTCTGATAGATTATATTCAGAGCAATTTTGGTATTATCATTCGGGTGCCGAGATAATATTTGGATTTGTTTAGATTTACGTAAATTTAGAATTTCGGTATTTTACATGAGAGAGCATACTGAGTTGGTGTATATACTCCAAAACAGAGTAGAATAGGGCATTGTATATTTTTTCTGACACATTATATTCAGAGCAATTTTGTTTTTAACATTGGGGTGCCGAGATAATATTTAGATTTTTTCGATTCGGGTAAAATTAGAAATTCTTTATTTTACATGAGAGAGCATACTGAGTTTGTGTATATACTCCAAAACAAAGTAGAAAAGGGCATTGTATATTTTTTATGACAGATTATATTCAGAGCAATTTTGCTTTCAACATTGGGGTGCATATATAATAGATTTTTTTCGATTCGCTTAAATATAGAATTTCTGTATTTAACATGAGAGAGAATATGGAGTTAATGTATATACTCCAAAACAGAGTAAAATAGGGCATTGTATATTTTGTCGGACAGATTATATTCAGAGCAATTTTGCCTTTAATATTCGGTTGCCTAGATAATATTTTGATTTTTCGATTAACGTAAAATAAGAATTTTGTTATTTAACATGAGAGAGCATACTGAATTGGTGTATATACTCCAAAACAGACTAGAATAGGGCATTGTATATTTTTTTCTGACAGATTATATTCAGAGCAATTTTGTTTTTAACATTGGGGTGCATTCATAATATTTAGATTTTTTCGATTCGGGTAAAATTTGAATTTCGGTACTTTACATGAGAGAGCAAAATGAGTTGGTGTATATACTGCAAAACAGAGTAGAAAAGGGCATTGTATATTTTTTCTGATAGATTATATCCAGATCAATTTTGCTTTTAACATTGAAGTGCCTATATAATATATAGATTTATTTCGATTCGCTTAAATATAGATTTTCTGTATTTTACATGAGAGAGCATATGGAGTTGGGGTATATACTCCAAAACCGAGTAGAAAAGGGCATTGTATATTTTTTCTGACAGATTATATTCAGAGCAATTTTTCTTTTAACATTGGGTGCCTAAATAATATACAGATATTTTTCGATTTCCTTAAATATACATTTTCTGTATTTTACATGAGAGAGAATACTGAGTTGGTTTATATATTCCAAAACAGAGTAGAATAGGGCATTGTATATTTTTTATGACAGATTATATTCAGATCAACTTTGTTTGTAACATTGGGGTGCCTAGATACTATTTAGATATTTTCAATTCGTGTAAAATTAGAATTTGTGTATTTTACATGAGAGAGCATACTGAGTTGGTTTATATACTCCAAAACAAAGTAGAAAAGGGCATTGTATATTTTTTCTGACAGATTATATTCAGAGTAATTTTTATTTTAACCTTGGAATTCCTAGGTAATATTTAGATTGTTTTCAATTCGTTTAAATACAGAATATCGGTATTTTATATGAGAGAGCATATGGAGTAAGTGTATATACTCCAAAACAAAGTAGAATCAGGCATTGTATATTTTTTCTGACAGATTATATTTAGAGAAATTTTGTTTTTAACGTTGGGGTGCCTAGATAATATTTACATTTTTTTCGATTCATGTAAATTTAGAATTTCGGTATTTTACATGAGAGAGCGTACTGAGTTGGGGTATATACTCAAAAACAGTGTAGAAAAGGTCATTGTATATTTTTTCTGACAGATGATATTCAGAGCAATTTTGCTTTTAATATTGGGGTGCCTAAATATTATTTAGATATTTTTCGATTCACCTAATATTAGAATTTTACTATTTTACATGAGAGAGCATACTGACTGGTGTATATACTCCAAAATAGAGTAGAATAAGCGTTGTATATTTCTTTTAACAGACTATATGCAGAGCCATTTTCTTTTAACTTTGGGGCGCCTAGATATTATTTAGCTTTCTTTCGATTTACGTAAAATTAGAGTTTTGGTATTTTACCTGAGAAAGCATATTGAGTTGGTGTATATACTCCAAAAAAGAGTAGAAAAGGGCATTGTAGATTTTCTCTGACAAGTTATATTTCGGGCAATTTTGCTTTTAACATTAGGGTTATTAGATAATAGTTAAATTTTTTTTGATTCGCTTAAATATAAAATTTCTGTATTTTACTTGAGAGAACATATTCTGTTGGTGTATATACACCAAAATTGAGTAGAATAGGGCATTGTATATTTTTTCTGACAGATTATATTTAGAGCAATTTTGTTTTTAACATTGGGGTGCCTAGATAATATTTAGATTTTTTCGATTTGGGTAAAATTAGAATTTCTATGTTTTACATGACAGAGTTATTGAGTTGGTGTATATACTACAAAACGGAGTACAAAAGGTCATTGTATATTTTTTCTGCCAGATTATAGTCAGAGCAATTTTGCATATAACATTGGGGTGCCTAGATAATATTTAGATTTTTTTTGATTTACGTAAATTTAGAATTTTGGTATATTTCATGAGAGAGCAGACTCAGTTGGTGTATATACTCCAAAACAGAGTAGAATAAGGCATTGTATATTATTTCTAACCGACTATATTCAGAGCCATTTTCTTTTACCATTGGGGTGCCCAAATATTATTATTCATGTAAAATTAGAATTTCGGTATTCTACATGAGAGCATATTGAGTTGGTGTATATACTCCAAAACAGAGTAGAAAAGGGCATTGTATATTTTCTCTGACAAGTTATATTCCGGGCAATTTTTCTTTTAACATTAGGGTTATTAGATAATATTTAGATTTTTTTTGATTCGCTTAAATATAAAATTTCTGTATTTTACCAGTGAGAACATATTGAGTTGGTGTATATACACCAAAACAGAGTAGAATAGGGCTTTGTATATTTTTTCTGACAGATTATATTTAGAGCAATTTTGTTTTTAACATTGGAGTGCCTAGATAATATTTAGATTTTTTTTTTATTTACGTAAAATTAGAATTTCGGTATTTTATATGAGAGAGCATACTGAGTTGGTGTATATACTCCAAAAAAAAGAAGAATAAGGCATTGTATATTTTTTCTAACACACTATATTCAGAGCCATTTTCTTTTAACTTTGGGGCACCTAGATATTATTTAGATTTTTTCAATTCACGTAAAATTAGAATTTCGTTATTTTACATGAGAGAGCATATTGAGTTGGTGTGTATACTCCAAAACAGAGTAGAAAAGGGCATTGTATATTTTTTCTGACAGATTATATACAGAGTAATTTTGATTTTAACATGGGAATGCCTAGAGAATATTTAGATTGTTTTCGATTCGTTTAAATACAGAATTTCGGTATTTTATATGAGAGAGGATATGGAGTAAGTGTATATACTCCAAAACAAAGTAGAATAAGGCATTGTATATTTTTTCTGACAGATTATATTTAGAGCAATTTTGTTTTTAACGTTTGGGTGCCTATATAATATTTACATTTTTCTCAATTCATGTAAATTTAGAATTTCGATATTTTACATGAGAGAGCATACTGAGTTGGGGTATATACACAAAAACAGTGTAGAATAAGGCATTGTATATTTTTTCTGACAGATTATATTCAGAGCAATTTTGTTTTTAAAACTGGGGTGCCTAGATAATATTTAGATTTTTTCGATTCGGTTAAGTTAGAATTTCTGTATTTTACATGAAAGAGCATATGGAGTTGGTGTATATACTCCAAAACAGAGTAGAATGGGGCATTGTATATTTTTTCTGATGTATTATATTCAGAGCAATTTTTTTAACACTGGGGTGCCTAGATAATATTTAGAATTTTTCGATCTGGGTAGAATTAGAATTTCTGTATTTTACATGAGAGAGCATTTTGAGTTGGTGTATATACTACAAAACAGAGAAGTAAAGGGCATTGTATATTTTATCTGCCAGATTGCATTTACAGCAATTTTGCTTTTAACATTGGGGTTCCTAGATAATATTTTGATTTTTTTCGATTCGCTTAAATATAATATTTCTGTATTTTACATGAGAGAGCATGTGGAGTTGGTGTATTTACTCCAAAACAGAGTAGAAAAGGGCATTGTATATTTTTTGTGACAGATTATATTCAGAGCAATTTTACTTTTAACATTGGGGTGCCTAGATAATATTTAGATTTTTTTCGATTCGCTTAAATATATAATTTCTGTATTTTACATGAGAGAGCATATTGAGTTGGTGTATATAATTTAAAATAGAGTAGAAAAAAGAATTGTATATTTCTTCTGACAGATTATATTCAGAGCAATTTTGCTTTTAACATTCGGTGCCTAGATAATATTTAAATTTTTTTCGATTCAAGTAAATTCAGGATTCCGGTATTTTACATGAGAGAGCAAACTTAATTAATGTATATACTCCAAAAATGGGTAGAATAGTGCATTGTATATGTTCTATGACAGATTATATTCAGAGCAATTTTGTTTTTATCATTGGGGTGCCTATATAATATTTAGATTTTTTCGATTCAGGTAAAATTAGAATTTCTGTATTTTACATGAGAGAGCATATGGACTGTGTGTATATACTCCAAAACATAATAGAATAGGGCGTTGTATATTTTCTTTGACAGATTATATTCATAGCAATTTTGTTTTTAATATTGGTGCCTAGATAATATTTAGATATTTTCGATAAAAGTAAAATTAAAATTTCGTTATTTTACATGAGAGAGCATACTTCGTTGCTGTATATACTCAAAAACAGAGTAGAATAAGGCATTGTATATTTTTTCTAACAGACTATATTCAGAGCCATTTTCTTTTAACTTTTGAAAGCCTAGATATTATTAAGATTTTTTTCAATTTGCGTTAAATTATAATTTCGATATTGTACATGAGAAAGCATATTGAGTTGGTGTATATACTCAAAAACAGTAGAAAAAAGTATTGTATATTTTTTCTAACAGATTATATTCAGAGCAATTTTGCTTTTAACATTGGGGTTACTAGATACTATTGAGATTTTTTTCGATTCACGTAAATTTAGAATTTGTGTATTTTACATGAGAGAGAATACTGACTAATGTATATACTCCAAAACAGAGTAGAATAATGCATTGTATATTTTTTCTAACAGACTATATTCAGAACCATTTTTCTTTATCTTAGGGAAGCCTAGATATTATTTAGTTTTTTTTCGATTTGTGTAAAATTGGAATTTCGGTATTTTACATGAGAGAGCATAATGAATTGGAGTATATACTCCAAAACAGAGTAGAAAAAAGCATTGTATATATTTTCTGACAGGTTCTATTCAGAGCAATTTTGGTATTAATATTCTAGTGCCTAGATAATATTTAGATATTTTTCAATTCACGTAAAATTTGAATTTTGGTATTTTACATGAGAGAGCATACTGAGTTGGTGTATATATTCCAAAAGAGAGTAGAATAAGGCAATGTATATTTTTTATAACAGACTATATTCAGAGCCATTTTCTTTAACCTTTGGGGCGCCTAAATATTATTTAGTTTTTTTCGATTCACGTAAAATAAGAATTTCGGTATTTTACATGAGAGAGCATATGGAGTTGGTTTATATACTCCAAAACAGAGTAGAAAAGGACATTGTATATTTTTTCTGACAGATTATATTCAGAGAAATTTTGTTTTTAACATTGGGGTGCCTAGATAATATTCGGATTTTTTTTTGATTTACGTAAAATTAGAATTTCGGTATATTTCATGAGAGAGCACACTGAGTTGGTGTATATACTTTAAAAGAAAGTAGAATAAGGCATTGTATATTTTTTGTAACAGACTATATTCAGAGCCATTTTCTTTTAATTTTCGGGCGCCTAGATATTATTTAGATTATTTTCGATCCACGTAAATTTAGAATTTTGGTGTTTTACATGAGAGAGCATATTGATGTGGTGTATATACTCCAAAACAGAGTAGAAAAGGGCATTGTATATTTTGTCTGACAGACTATAATTAGAGCAATTTTTCTTTTAACATTCCGGTGCCTAGATTATATGTAGTTTTTTCTCAATTACCGTAAAATTAGAATTTCAGTATTTTACATGAGAGAGCATACGGGGTTGGTGTATGTACTCTAAAATAGAGTAAAATAGGGCATTGTATATTTATTCTGACAGATTATACTCAGAGCAATTTTGTTTTTAAAATTGGGGTGCCTATATAATATATAGATTTTTTCGATTCAGGTAAAATTAAAATTTCTGTATTTTACATGAGAGAGCATACTGAGTGGGTGTATTTACTACAAAACAGAGTAGAAAAGGGCATTGTATATTTTTTCGGACAGATTATATTCAGAGAAATTTTGCTTTTAACATTTGGGTGCCTAGATAATATTTAGATTTTTTTCAATTCGCTTAAATATAGAATTTCGGTATTTCACATTACAGAGCATACTGAGTTGATGTATATACTCTAAAACATTGTAGAATAGGGCACTCTATATTTTTTCTGACAGATTATATTCAGAGTAATTTTGTTTTTAACATTGGGGTGCCTAGATAATACTTAGATTTTTTCAATTCGTGTAAAATTAGAATTTCTAAATTTTACATGAGAGAGCATATTGATTTGGTGTATATACTACAAAACAAAGTAAAAAAGGGCATTGTATATTTTTTCTCACAGTTGATATTCAGAGCAAATTTTCTTTTAGCATTGGAATGCCTAGATAATATATAGATTTATTTCGATTCGCTTAAATATAGAATTTCTGTATTTTACATGAGAGAGAATATGGACCTGGTGTCTATACACCAAAACAGAGTAGAATAGAGCATTGTATATTTTTTCTGACAGACTATATTCAGAGAAATTTTGTTTTTAACATTGGAGTGCCTAGATAGTATTTAGATTTTTTAGATTCACGTAAAATTAGAATTTCAGTATTTTTACATGAGAGAGCATACTGAGTTGGTGTATATACTCAAAAACAGAGTAGAACAGGGCATTGTATACATTTCCGAACAGACTATATTCAGACCCATTTTCTTTTAACTTTGTGGTGCCAAGATATTATTTAGATTTTTATCGATTCGTGTAAAATTATAATTTCTGTATTTTACATGAGAAAGCATTTTGTGTTGGTGTATACACTACACAACAGAGTAGAAAAGGGCATTGTATATTTTTTATGACAGATTATATTCAGACCAATTTTGCTTTTAACATTGGGGTGCCTAGATAATATTTAGATATTTTTCAATATACTTAAATATAGAATTTTACTTTTTTACATGAGAGAGCATATGGAGTTGGTGTATATACACCAAAACAAAGTAGAATAGGGCATTGTATATTTTTTATGACAGATTATATTCAGAGAAATTTTGTTTTTTACTTTGGGGTGCCTAGATAATATTTAGATTTCTCTGTTCGGGTAAAATTAGAATTTCTTTATTTTACACGAGAGAGCACACTGAGTTAGTGTATATACTTCAAAACAGAGGAGAAAAGGGCATTGTATATTTTTTTGACAGATTATATTCAGAGGAATTTTGTTTTTAACATTGTGGTGCCTACATAATATTTAGATTTTTTTCAATTCATGTAAAATTACAATTTCTGTATTCTACATGAGAGTGCATACTGAGTTTGTGTATATACTCCAAAACAAAGTAGAATAAGTCATTGTATATTTTTTAAAAGACTATATTCAGAGCCATTTTCTTTTAACTTTGGGGCACGTAGATATTATTTAGATTTTTTTTGATTCGTGTAAAATTGGAATTTCGGTATTTTAAATGAGAGAGCATATTGAGATGGTGTATATACTCCAAAACAGAGTAGAAAAGGGCATTGTATATTTTTTATGACAGATTATATTCAGAGCAATTTTGTTTTTAACATTGGGGTTCCAAGATAATATTTAGATTTTTTTCGATTCACGTGAAATTAGAATTTCTGTATTTTACATGAGAGAGCATATTGAGTTGGTGTATATACTCCAAAACAGAGTAGAAAAACGCATTGTATATTTTCTCTGACAGATTATATTCAGAGCAATTTTTCTCTTAACGTTGGGGTGAATAGATTATATTTAGATTTTTTTCGATTCTCAGAGAATTAGAATTTCGGTATTTTACATGAGAGAGCTTACTGAGTTGGTGTATATACTCTAAAACAAAGTAGAATAGGGCATTGTATATATTTTCTGACAGATTATATTCAAAGCAATTTTGTTTTTAACATTGGGGTGCCTAAATAATAATTAGATTTTTTCGATTCGGGTAGAATTTGATTTTCGATATTTAACATGAGAGAGCATACTGAGTTGGTGTATATACTCTAAAACAAAGTAGAATAGGGCATTGTATATTTTTTCTGACAGATTATATTCAGAGCAATTTTGTTTTTAACATTTGGGTGCCTAGTTAATATTTAGATTATTTTTGGTTCACGTAAAATTAGAATTTCGGTATTTTACATGAGAGAGCATACTGAGTTGGTGTATATACTCCAAAAAAGAGTCGAATAAGGTATTGTATATTTTTTCTAACAAACTATATTCAGAGCCATTTTCTTTTAACTGTGGGGCGCCTAGATAATATTTAGATTTTTTTGATTTGGGTAAAATTACAATTTCTGTATTTTACATGAAGAGAATAAAAAGTTGCTGTATATATTCCAAAACAGAGGAGAAAAGGGCATTGTATATTTTTTCTGACAAATTTAATTCAGAGAAATTTTGCTTTTAACATTCGGGTGCCTAGATAATATTTAGATTTATTTTGATTCCCGTAAAATTAGAAGTTCGGCATTTTACATGAGAGAGTATATTGAGTTGGCGTATATGCTCCAAGAAATAATAGAAAAGGGCATTGTATATTTTTTCTGACTGATTATATTCAGAGCAATTTTTCTTTTAACATTGGGGTACCTAGATAATATACAGAGTTTTTTCGATTCGCTTAAATATAAAATTTTATTATTTTACATGAGAGAGCATATGGACTTGGTGTATACACTCCAAAACAGAGTAGAGTAGGGCATTGTATATTTTTTCTGACAGATTATATTCACAGCAATTTTTTTTAACATTGGGGTGCCTAGATATTATTTAGATTTTTTTCTATTCACGTAAAATTAGAATTTTGGTATTTTACATGAGAGAGCACACTGAGATGGTATATATACTTCAAAACAGAGTAGAATAGGGCATTGTATACTTTTTCTGACAGATTATATTCAGAGCAATTTTGTTTTTAACATTTGGGTGCCTAGATAATATTTAGATTTTTTCGATTCGGGTAAAATTAGAATTTCTGTATTTTACATGAGAGAGCATATTGAGTTGGTGTATATACTCCAAAACAGAGTAGAAAAGGGCATTGTATATTTTTTCTGACAGATTATATTCAGAGCAATTTTTCTTTTAACATTGGGGTGCCTAGATAATATATAGATTTTTTTCGATTCGCTTAAATATAGAATTTCTGTATTTTACGTGAGAGAGAATATGCAGTTGGTGTATATACTCCAAAACAGAGTAGAATAGGGTGTCCTATATTTTCTCCTACTGACTATATTCAGAGCAATTTTCTTTTAACTTTGGGGCTCCTAGATATTATTTAGATTTTTTTCGATTTGCTTAAATATAGAATTGCAGTATTTTACATTAGAGAGCATACTGAGTTGGTGTATATATTCCAAAGCAAAGATCAACAGGGCATTGAATATGTTTTCTGACAGATTATACTCAGAGCAATTTTGTTTTTAACATTGGGGTGCCTAGATAATATTGAAATTTTTTTCGATTCACGTAAAATTAGAATTTCGGTATTTTACATGAGAGAGAATACTGATTTGGTGTATATACTCCAAAACAGAGTAGAAAAGGCATTGTATATTTTTTCCAACAGACTATATTCACAGCCATTTTCTTTTAACTTTGGGCTACCTAGATATTATTTAGAATTTTTTCGATTCGCGTAAAATTAGAATTTCGGTATTTTACATGAGAGAGCATATTGAGTTGGTGTATATACTACAAAACAGAGTAGAAAAGGGCATTGTATATTTTTTCTGACAGATTATATTCAGAATAATGTTGCCTTTAAAATTCCGGTGCCTAGATAAAATTTAAATTTTTTTCAATTCACGTAAAATTAGAATTTCGGTATTTTATTTGAGAGAACATACTGAGTTGGTGTATATACTCAGACTATATTTAGAGCAATTTTGTTTTAACATTGGGGTGCCTAGATAATACTTAGATTTCTTTCGATTCAGGTAAAATTTCAATTTCGGTATTTTACATGAGAGAGCATACTGAGTTTGTGTATATACTCCAAAACAAAGTAGAATAAGGCATTCTATATTTTTTTAACAGACTATATTCAGAGCCATTTTATTTTAACGTTCGGGTGCCTAGATATTAGTTAGTTAATTTCGATTCACGTAAAATTAGAATTATGGTATTTTACATGAGAGAGCATACTGAGTTTGTGTATATACTCCAAAACAGGGTAGAAAAGGGCATTGTATGTTTTTTATGACAGATTGTATTCAGAAAAATTTTGCTTTTAACATTGGGGTGCCTAGATAATATTCAGATTTTTTTCGATTCAAGTAAATTTAGAATTTCTGTATTTTAGATGAGAGAGCATACTGAGTCGGTGTATATACTCCAAAACTGAGTAGAAAAATGCGTTGTATATTTTTTGTCACAGACTATATTAAGAGCCATTTTCTTTTAACTTTGGGGCGCCTAGATATTTTTTAGATTTTTATCGATACGCGTAAAATTATAATTTCCGTATTATACATGACAGAGCATATTGAGTTGGTGTATATATAACAAAACACATTAGTATTGGGCATTGTATATTTGTTCTGACAGATTATATTCAGAGCAATTTTGCTTTTAACATTGGGGTGCCTAGATAATATTTAGATTTTTTTAGATTCGCTTAAATATAGAATTTCTGTATTTTACATGAGAGAGCATATGGAGTTGGTGTATACAGTCCAAAACAGAGTAGAATAGGGCATTGTATATGCTTCTGACAAATTATATTCATAGCAATTTTGTTTTTAACATTGGGGTGCCTAAATAATATTTGGATATTTTGATTCGGGTAAAATTAGAATTTCTGTATTTTACATTAGAGAGCACACTGAGTTGGTGTATATACTCCAAAAGAGAGTAGAATAGGTCATTGTATATTTTTTCTAACAGACTATATTCAGAGCCATTTTCTTTTATCTTTGGGGGCCTAGATATTATTTAGATTTTTTTCGATTCGCGTAAATTTAGAATTACGGTATTTTACATGAGAGAGCGTATTGAGTTGGTGTATACACTCTAAAACAGAGTAGAATAGGGCATTGTATATTTTTTCTGACAGATTATATTTAGAGCAATTTTGTTTTTAACATTCTGGTGCCTAGATAATATTTAGATTTTTTCAATTCTTGTGAAATTAGAATTTCGGTATTTTACATGAGAGAGCATACTGAGTTTGTGTATATATTCCAAAATAGAGTAGAATAGGGTATTGTATATTTTTTTCTGACAGATTATACTCAGCCCAATTTTGTTTTTATCATTGATAAACCTAGATGATATTTAAATTTTTTTCGATTCGCTTAAATATAGAATTTCTGTATTTTACATGAGAGAGCATATGGATTTGGTTTATATACTCCAAAACAAAGTAGAAAAGTGCATTGTATATTTTCTCTGACAGATTATATTCAGAGCAATTTTGTTTAAACATTGGGGTGTCTAGATAATATTTAGATTTTTTTCGATTCAGGTAAAATTTCAATTTCGGTATTTTACATGAGAGAGCATACTGAGTTTGTGTATATATTCCAAAACAAAGTAGAATAAGTCATTCTATATTTTATTTAACAGACTATATTCAGAGCCATTTTATTTTAACTTTCGGGTGCCTAGATATTATTTAGATTTTTTTCGATTCACGTAAAATTAGAATTTCGGTATTTTACATGAGAGAGCATACTGAGTTGGGGTATATACACCAAAACAAAGTAGAATAGGGCATTTTATATTTTTTATGACAGATTATATTCAAAACAATTTTGCTTTTAACATTGGGGTGCCTAGATAATATTTAGATTTCTTTCGATTCACGTAAATTTAGAATTTTGGTATTTTACATGAGAGAGCATACTGAGTCGGTGTATATACTCCAAAACAGAGTAGAAAAATGCATTGTATATTTTTTGTCACAGACTGTATTTAGCGCCATTTTCCTTTAACTTTGGGGTGCCTAGATATTATTTAGATTTTTATCAATACGCGTAAAATTAGAGTTTCGGTATTTTACATGACAGAGCATATTGAGTGGGTGTATATACTACAAAACAGAGTAGAATCGGGCATTGTATATTTGTTCTGACAGATTATATTCAGAGCAATTTTGCTTTTAACATTGGGGTGCCTAGATAATATTTAGATTTTTTTAGATTTGCTGAAATGTAGAATTTCTGTATTTTACATGAGAGAGCATATGGAGTTGGTGTATACACTCCAAGACAGAGTAGAATAGGGCATTGTATATTTTTTCTGACATATTATATTCAGAGCAATTTTGTTTTTAACATTGGGGTGCCTAGATAATATTTTGATTTTTTCAATTTGGGTAAAATTAGAATTTCTGTATTTTATATTAGAGAGCACACTGAGTTGGTGTATGTACTTCAAAAGAGAGTAGAATAGGTCATTGTATATTTTTTCAAACAGACTATGTTCAGAGCCATTTTCTTTTAACTTTCGGGCGCCTAGATATTATTTATATTTATTTCGATTCGCGTAAATTTAGAATTACGGTATTTTACATGAGAGAGCATATAGAGTTGGTGTATACACTCCAAAACACAGTAGAAAAGAACATTGTATATTTTTTCTGACAGATTATAATCCGAGCAATTTTTCTTTTAACATTCGGGTGCCTTGATAATATTTAGATTTTTTTCGATTCACGTAAAATTAGAATTTCGGTATTTTATATGAGAGAGCATAGTGAGTTGGTGTATATACTCCAAAACAGAGTGGAATAGGGCATTGTATATTTTTTCTGACAGACTATATTTAGAGCAATTTTGTTTTTAACATTGGGGTGCCTCGATAATATTTAGAATTTTTCGATTCGGGTAAAAATAGAATTTTTGTATTTTACATGAGAGAGTATATTGAGTTGGTGTATTTACTACAAAAGAGAGTAAAAAAAAGCATTGTATATTTCTTGGACACATTATATTCAAAGCAATTTTGCTTTTAACATTGGGCTGCCTAGATATCATTTCGATTTTTTTAGATTCAAGTAAAATTATAATTTAAGTATTTTACAGGAGAGAGCATACTGAGTTGGTGTATATACTCCATTAAAAAGTAGAATAAGGCATTGTATATTTTTCATAGAAAATATATTCACAGCCATTTTCTTTTAACTTTTGGGCGCCTAGATATTAGATTTTTTTCGATTCGCGTAAAATTAGGATTTGTGTATTTTACATGAGAGGGCATATGGATTTCGTGTAAATATTCCAAAACAGACTAGAATAGGGAATTTTATATTTTTTCGGACAGATAATATTCAGAGCAATTTTGTTTTTATCATTGGGGTGCCTAGAAAATATTTATATATTTCTGATTCGCTTAAATATAGAATTTCTGTATTTTACATGAGAGAGCATATGGAGTTGGAGTATATACTCCAAAATAGAGTAGAATAGGGCATTGTATATTTTTTCTGACAGATTATATTCAGAGAAGTTTTGTTTTTAACATTGGGGTGCCTAGATAATATTTAGATTTCTTCGATTCGGGTAAAATTAGAATTTTTGTATTATAGAGGAGAGAGCATACAGTGTTGGTGTATATACTCGAAAACAGAGTAGAATAAAGCATTGTATATGTTCTCTAACAGACTATATTCAGAGCCATTTTCTTTAACTTTGGGGTGCCTAGATATTATGTAGATTTTTTTCGATTCGTGTAAAATTAGAATTTCGTTATTTTACATGAGAGAGTGTCCTGAGTTGGTGTATATACTCCAAAACAAAGTAGAAAAAGGCATTGTATATTTTTTCTAACAGACTATATTCAGAGCCTATTTCTTTTAACTTTGGGGCACCTAGATATTATTTAGATATTTTTCGATTCCCGTAAAATTAGAATTTCGTTATTTTACATGAGAGAGCATATTGAGTTGATGTATATACTACAAAACAGAGTAGAAAAGGGCATTTTATATTTTTTCTGACAGATTATATTCAGAGCAAATTTGTTTTTGACATTGGGGTGCCTAGATAATAGTTAGATTTTTTCGATTCCGGTAAAATTAGAATTTCGTTATTTTACAAGAGAGAGCATATGGAGTTGATCTATATATTACAAAACAGAGTATAATAGGGCATTGCATATTTTTACTGACAGATTATATTCAGAGCAATTTTGCTTATAACATTGGGGTGCATAGATAATATTCATATTTTTCTCGATTCACATAAATTTAGAATTTTGGTATTTTACATGAGAGAGCATACTGAGTTGGTATATATACTCCAAAACAGAGTACAATAAGGCATTGTATATTTTTTCTAACAGAGTATATTCAGATCCATTTTCATTTAACTTTGATTCGCCTAGATATCATTTAGATTTTTTTCGATTCGCGTAAAATTAGAATTTCGGTATTTTACATGAGAGAGCATGTTGAGTTTGTGTGTATACTCCAAATCAGAGTAGAAAATGGCATTGTATATTTTTTCTGACAAATTATATTCAAAGAAATTTTTTTTTTAACATTGGGGTGGCTAGATAGTGTTTAGATTTTTTTTGATTCACGAAAAATTAGAATTTCTGTATTTTACATGGAGACCATATGGAGTTGGTCTATATATTCCAGAAAAAGTAGAATAGGGCATTGCATATTTTGTCTGACAGATTATATTCAGAGCAATTTTGATTTTAACATTGGGGTGCCTAGATAATATGTAGACTTTTTTGTTTTGGGTAAAATTAGAAGTTCTGTATTTTACATGAGAGAGCATATTGAATTGGTGTATATACTTCAAAACAGAGTAGAAACAGGCATTGTATATTTTTTCTGACAGATGATATTCAGAGAAATTTTCCTTTTAACATTGGGATGCCTAGATAATATTTAAATGTTTTTGGATTCACTTAAATATAGAATTTCTGTAATTTACATGAGAGAGCATATGGAGTTGTTGTATATACTCCAAAACAGAGTAGAATAGGGCAATGTATATTTTTTCTGACAGATTATATTCAGAGCAATTTTGTTTTTAACATTGGGGTGCCTAAATAATATTTAGATTTTTTCGATTCGTGTAAAATTAGGATTTTTGTATTTTACAGAGAGAGCATACTCAGTTGGTGTATATACTCCAAAACAGAGTAGAATAAGGCATTGTATATCTTTTCTAACAGACTGTATTCAGAGCCATTTTCTTTAAGTTTGGGGCGCCTAGATATTATTTAGATTTTTTTCGATTCACATAAAATTAGAATTTCGGTATTTTACATGAGTGAGCATATTGAGTTGGCGTATATACTCCAAAACAGTGTATAAAAGGGCATTGTATATTTTTTCTGACAGATTATATTCAGAAAAATTTTGCTTTAAACATTGGGGTGCCTAGGTAATATTTAGATTATTTTCGAATCACATAAAATTAGAATTTTGGTATTTTTCATGAGAAAGCATACTGAGTTGGTGTGTATACTCCAAATAAAAGTAGAATAACGCATTGCATATTTCTTCTAACAGACTATATTCAGAGCCATTTTCTTTTAACTTTGGGGCCCCTAGATATTATTTAGATTTTTCTCGATTCGCGTAAAGTTAGAATTTCGGTATTTTACATAAGAGAGCATATTGATTTGGTGTATATACTACAAAGCAGAGTACAAAAGGGCATTGTATATTTTTTATGACAGATGATATTCAGAGCAATTTTGCTTTTAACATTGGGGTGCCTAGATAATATTTTGATTTTATTCGATTCGCTTAAGTATAGAATTTCTGTATTTTACATAAGAGAGCATTAGGAGTTGGTGTATCTACTCAAAAACAGAGTAGAATATATCATTGTGTATTTTTTTTAACAGACTATGTTCAGAGCCATTGTCTTTTAACTTTATGGTGCCTAGATAATATTTAGACTTTTACAATTCGGGTAAAATTAGAATTTCTGTATTTTACATTAGAGAGCATACTGAGTTGGTGTATATAATCCAAAACAAAGTAGAAATGAGCATTGTATATTTTTTCTGACAGATTATATTTTAGAGCAATTTTGCTTTTAACATTCAGGTGCCGAGATAATATTTAGAATTTTTTCAATTCGTGTAAATTTAGAATTTGGTATTTTACATAGGAGAGCATATTGAGTTATCGTATATACTCCAAAACAGTGTAGAAAAGGGCATTGTATATATTTTCTGACAGATTATATTCAGAAAAATTTTGCTTTAAACATTGGGATTCCTAGATAATATTTAGATTTTTTCGAATCATAAAATTAGAATTTCGGTATTTTACATGAGAGAGCATACTGAGTTGGTGTATATACTCCAAAACATAGTAGAATAAGGCATTGTATATTTTTTATAACAGACTATATTAAGAGCCATTTTCTTTTAACTTTGAAGCACCTATTCATTATTTATATATTTTTCGATGCACGTAAAATTGGAATTTTGGTATTTTACATGAGAGAGCATATTCAGTTGGTGTATATACTCCCAAACAGAGTAGAAATGGGCATGGTATAATTTTTTTGACAGATTATATTCAGAGCAATTTTGCTTTTAACATTCGGTTACCTACATAATACTTAGATTGTTTTTGATTCACGTAATATTAGAATTTCGGTATTTTACACGAGAGAGCATACTAAGTTGGTGTATATACTCCAAAACAGGGTACAATAAGGCATTGTATATTTTTTCTGACAGATTATATTCAGAGCAATTTTGCTTTTAACATTGGGGTGCCTAGATAATACTTAGATTTTTTTCGATTCCCTTAAATATAGAATTTTTGTATTTTACATGAGAGAGAATATGGAGTTGGTGTATATACTTTAAAACAAAGTAGAATAGGGCATTGTATATTTCTTCTGACAGATTATATTCAGAGCAATTTTGTTTTCAACATTGGGGTGCCTTGATAGTATTTAGATTTTTTCGATTCTGGTAAAATTAGAATTTAGGTATTTTACATGAGAGGGCATACTGAGTTGGTGTATATACTCCAAAACAAAGTAGAATAAGGCATTGTATATTTCTTCAAACAGACTATATTCAGAGTCATGTTCTTTTAACTTTCGGGCACCTAGATATTATTTAGATTTTTTTCGATTCGCGTAAAATTAGAATTTCGATATTTTACATGAGAGAGCACATTGAGTTGGTGTATATACTCCTAAAGAAAGTAGAAAAGGGCCTTGTATACTTTTTCTGACAGATTATATTCAGAGAAATTTTGCTTTTAAAATTGGGGTGCCTAGATAATATTTAGATTTTTTTCGATTCGCTTAGATATAGAATTTCTTTATTTTACATGAGACAGCATATGGAGTTGGTGTATATACTTCAAAATAGAGTAGAATAGGGCATTGTATATTTTTTCTGTCAAATTATATTCAGAGCAATATTGGTTTTAACATTGCGGTTCCTAGATAATATTTAGATTTTTGTCGATTCGCTTTAATACAGAATTTCTGTATTTTACATGAGAGAGAATATTGAGATGGTGTATATAATCCAAAAAAAGTAGAATAGAGCATTGTATATTTTTTATGACAGATTATATTCAGATTAATTTTGTTGCTAACATTGGGGTACCTAAATAATATTTCATTTTTTTTCAATTCACTTAAATATAGAATTTTGTTATTTTACATGAGAGAGCATGTCGAGTTTGTGTGTATACTCCAAAACAAAGTATAATGGGGCATTGTATATTTTGTATGACAGAGTATATTCAGAGAAATTTTGCTTTTACCATTGGGGTGCCTAGATAATATTTAGATTTTTTTCGATTCACGTTAAATTAGAATTTCGGTACTTTACATGAGAGAGCATACTGAGTTGGTGTATGTACTCCAAAACAGAGTACAATAAGGCATTGTATACATTTTCGAACAGACTATATTGCGAGCCATTTTCTTTTAAATTTGGGGTGCCTAGATATTATTTAGATTTTTATCGATTCGCGTAAAATTTAAATTTTGGTATATTACATAAGAGAGCGTATTGAGTTGTTGTATATACTACAAAACAGAGTAGAAGAGGGCATTGTATATTTTTTCTGACAGATTATATTCATAAAAATGTTGCTTTTAACATTGGGGTGCGTAGATAATATTTAGATTTTTTTCGATTCACTAAAATATAAAATTTCTTTATTTTACATGAGAGAGAATATGGAGTTGGAGTATATACTCCAAAACAAAGTAGAATAGGGCATTGTATATTTTTTCTGACAAATTATATTCAGAGCAACATTGCTTTTAACATTGGGGTGCCTAGATAATATTTAAATTTTTTTCATTTCACGTAAAATTAGAATTTTGGTATTTTACATGAGAGAGCATACTGAGTGGGTGTATATAGTCCAAAACTGAGTAGAATAAGGCATTGTATATTTTTTGTAACAAACTATATTCAGAGCCATCTTCTTTTAACTTTCGGAAGCCTAGATATTATTTAGATTTTTATCGATTTGCATAAAATTAGAATTTTGATATTTTACATGAGAGAGCATATTGAGTTGGTGTATATACTACAAAACAGAGTAGAAAAGGGCATTGTATATTTTGTCTGACAGATTATATTCAGAGCAATTTTGCTTTTAACATTGAGGTGCCTAGATAATATTTAGATTTTTTTTGGGTTCACGTAAAATTAGAATTTCGGCATTCTATTTGAGAGAGCATACTGAGTGTGTGTATGTACTCCAAAAAAAAGTAGAATAGGGCATTGTATATTTTTTCTGACAGATTATATTCAGAGCAATTTTGTTTTTCACATAGGGGTGCTTAGATAATATTTAGATTTTTTTCGATTCACATAAATTTAGAATTTCTGTATTTTACATGAGAGAGCATACTGAGTTGGTGTATATATTCCAAAACAGAGTAGAATAAATCATTTTATATTTTTTATAACAAACTATATTCAGAGCCATTTTCTTTTAACTTTGGGGCGCCTAGATAATATTTAGATTTTTTTGATTCAAGTAAAATAAGAGTTTCTGTATTTTAAATGGGAGAGCATACTGAGTTGGTGTATATACTCCAAAACAGAGTAGAATCGGGCATTGTATATTTTTTCTGACAGATTATATTCAGAGCAATTTTGATTTAAAATTGGGGTGCCTAAATAATATTTAAATATTTTCAATTCGGGTAAAATCTGAAATTCTGTATTTTACATGAAAGAGCATATTGAGTTGGTGTATATACTACAAAACAGAGTAGAAAATGGCATTGTATATTTTTTCTGACAGATTATATCCAGAGCAATTTTGTTTATAACATTGGTGTGCCTAGATAATATTTAGATTTTTTTCAATTCACGTAAAATTAGAATTTTGGTATTTTCCATGAGAGAGCATACTGAGTTGGTCTATATACTCCAAAACAGAGTAGAATAAGGCATTGTATATTTTTTCTAACAGACTATATTTAGAGCCATTTTCTTTTAACTTTGAGGTGCCTTGATATTATTTAGATTTTTTTCGATTCACGTAAAATTAAAATTTTGGTATTTTACATGAGAGAGCATTTTGAGTTAATATATATACTACAAAACAGAGTAGAAAAGGGCATTGTATATTTTTTATGATAGATTATTTTCAGAGAAATTTTGCTTTTAACATTGGTGTGCCTAGATAATATTTAGATTTTTTTCGATTCACGTAAAAGAAAAATTTTGGTATTTAACATGAGAGAGCATACTGCCTTTGTGTATATACTGCAAAACAAATTAGAATAAGTCATTGTATAATTTTTCTCACAGACTATATTCAGAGCCATTTTCTTTTAACTTTGGAATGCCTACATATTATTTAGATTTTTTTCGATTTGCGTAAAATTTGAATTTCGGTATTTTACATGAGAGAGCATATTGAGTGGGTGTATATACTCCAAAACAGAGTAGAAAACGGCATTGTATATTCTTTTTGAGAGACTATATTCAGATCTATTTTGCTTTAAACATTGCGGTGCCTAGATAATATTTAGATTTTTTTCAATTCATTTAAAATTAGAATTTCGGTATTTACATGAGAGAGCATACTGAGTTGGTGTATATACTCCAAAAAAGAGTAGAATAAGGCATTGTATATTTTTTCTAACAGACTATATTCAGAGCCATTTTCTTTTAACTTTGGGGCGCCTAGATATTATTTAGATATTTTTCGATTCGTGTAAAATTAGAATTTCGGTATTTTACATGAGAGAGCAAACTGAGTTGGTCTATATACTCCAAAACAAAGTAAAATAGGGCTTTGTATATTTTTTCTGAGTTGATATTCATAGCAATTTTGTTTTTAACATTTGGGTGCCTAGATAATATTTAGATTTTTTTTTTGATTCGCTTAAATATAGAATTTCTGTATTTTACACGAGAGAGCATATGGAGTTGGTGTATATACTTCAAAACAGAGTAGAACAGGGCTTTGTATATTTTTTTGAGAGATTATATTCAGAGCAATTTTGTTTTTAACATTGAGGTGCCTAGATAATATTTAGATATTTCTATTTTGGTAAAATTGAAATTTCTGTATTTTACACGAGAGAGCATACTGAGTTTGTGTATATACTCCAAAAGAGAGTAGAATAAGGCATTGTATATTTTTTCTGACAGATTATATTCGGAGAAATTTTGCTTTTATCATTGTGGTGCGTAGATAATACTTAGATTTTTTTCGATTCGCTTAAATATAGAATTTCTGTATTTTACATTAGAGCTTATTGAGTGGTGTATATACTCCAAAACATAGTACAATAGGACATTGTATATTATTTTTGACAGATTATATTCAGAGCAATTTTGTTTTTAACATTGGGGTGCCTACATATTATTTAGATTTTTTCCAATTCACATAAATATAGAATTTTTGTGTTCTACATGAGACAGCATATGGAGTTGGTGTATATCCTCCAAAACAGATTAGAATAGGGCATTGTATATTTTCTCTGACAGGTTATATTCAGAGAAATTTTGTTTTTAATATTGGGGTGCCAAGATAATATTTAGATTTTTTTCGATTCACATAAAATTAGAATTTCTGTATTTTACATGAGAGAGCATACTGATTTTGTGTATATACTCCAAAAAAGAGTAGAATAAGGCATTCTATATTTTTTCTAACAGAGTATATTCAGAGCCATTTTTTTTTATCTTTGGGGTGCATAGATATTATTTTAATTTTTTTCAATTCGCGTAAAATTAGAATTTCGGTATTTTACATGGAAGAGCATATTGATGTGGTTTATATACTTCAAAACAGAGTAGAAAAGGGCATTGTATATTTTGTCTGACAGACTATAATCAGAGTAATTATGCTTTTAACATGCGGGTGCCTAGATAATATTTAGATTTATCTCGATTCACGTAAATTTAGAATTTCGGTATTTTACATGAGAGAGCATACTGTGTTGGTGGATATACTCTAAAAGAGAGTAGAATAGGGCATTGTATATTTTTTCTGACAGATTATACTCAGAGCAATTTTGTTTTTAAAATTGGGGTGCCTCTATAATATATAGATTTTTTGATTCAGGCAAAGTTAGAATTTCTGTATTTTACATGAGAGAGCATACTGAGTTGGTGTATTTACTACAAAACCGAGTAGAAAAGGGCATTTTATATTTTTTCGGACAGATTATATTCAGAGCAATTTTGCTTTTAACATTGGGGTGCCTAGATAATATTTAGATTCTTTTCGATTCGCTTAAATATAGAATTTCTGTATTTTACAGAAGAGAGAAAATGGAGCTGTTTTATATACGCCAAAACAGAGTAGAATAGGGCATTGTATATTTTTTCTGACAGATTATATTCAGAGAAATTTTGTTTTTAACATTAATTTGCCTAGATAATATTTAGATATTTTAGATTCGGGTCAAATTAGAATTTGAGCATTTTACATGAGAGAGCATACTGAGTTGGTGTATATACTCCAAAACAGAGTAGAATGAGGCATTGTATACATTTTCTAACAGACTATATTGAGAGCCATTTTCTTTTAACTTTGGAACGTCTAGATATTATTTAGATTTTTATCGTTTCGTGTAAAATTATAATTTCTGTGTTTTCCATGAGAGAGCATATTGTGTTGGTTATATGCTACAAAACAGAGTAGAAAAGGGCATTGTATATTTTTTCTGACAGATTATATTCAGAACAATTGTGCTTTTAATATTCGGGTGCCTAGATAATATTTAGATTATTTTCGATTTGCTTAAATATAGAATATTTGTATTTTACATGAGAGAGCATATTCAATTGGTGAATATACTACAAAACAAAGTAGAAATGGGCCTTGTATATTTTATCTAACAGATTATATTCAGAGCAATTTTTCTTTTAATATTTGGGTGCCTAGATAATATTTAGATTTTTTCGATTCACGTAAATTAGAATTTCAATATTTTACATAAGAGAGCATACTGAGTTGGTGTATATACTGCAAAACAGAGTAGAACATCGAATTGTATATTTTTTTGACAGATTATATTCAGAGCAATTTTTCTTTTAACATTTGGGTGCCTAGATAATATTTAGAGGATTTTCGATTCACTTAAATATAGAATTCCAGTATTTTACATGAGAGAGCATGTGGAGTTGCTGTATATACTCCAAAACAGAGTAGAATAGGGCTTTGTATATTTTTTCCAAGAGATTATATTCAGAGCAATTTTGTTTATAACATTCGGGTGCCTAGATAATATTTAGATTTTTCTATTCTGGTAAAATTAGAATTTCTGTATTTTTCACGAGACAGCATACTGAGTTGGTGTATATACTACAAAACAGAGTAAAAAAGGGCATTGTATATTTTTTCTGACATATTGTATTCATAGCAATTTTGCTTATAACATCGGGGTGCCTAGATAATATTTAGATTTTTTTTCGATTCACGTAAATTTAGAATTTTGGTATTTTACATGAGAGAGCATACTGAGTTGGTGTATATACTCCAAAACAAAGTAGAATAAGGCATTTTATATTTTTTATAACAGACTATATTCGGAGATATTTTCTTTTATCTTTAGGGCGCCTAGATATTAAGATTTTTTTCGATTCACGTAAAATAAGAATTTCGTTATTTTAAATGAGAGAGCATAGTGAGTTGGTGTATATACTTTAAAACAGAGTAGAAAAGGGCATTGTGTATTCTTTATGAAAGACTATATTCAGAGCAATTTTGGTTTTTACATTGGGGTGCCTAAATAATATTTAGATTTTTTTTGATACATGTAAAATTAGAATTTCGGTATTTTACATGAGGGAGCATACTGAGTTGGTGTATATACTCCAAAACAGAGTAGAATAAGGCATTGTATATTTGTTCGAACAGATTATATTCAGACAAATTTTCTTTTAACTGTGGGGCGCCTAGATGTTATTTAGATTTTTTTCAATTCATGTAAAATTAGATTTTCAGTATTTTACATGAGAGAGCATACTGAGTTGGTGTATATACTTCAAAACAGAGTAGAATAGGGCATTGTGTATTTGTTCTGAGGGATTACACTCAGAGTAATTTTGTTTTTAACATTGGTGTGCCTAGATAATATTTACATTTATTTCGATTCGCCTAAATATAGAATTTCTGTATTTTACATGAGAGAGCATGTGGATTTGGTGTATATACTCCAATAAAGAGTAGAATAGGGCATTGTATATCTTTTCTGACAGATTATATTCAGAGAAATTTTGTTTTTAACATTGGGGTGCCTAGATAATATTTAGATTTTATTCGACTCACGTAAAATTAGAATTTTGGTATTTACATGAGAGAGCATACTGTCGGTGTATATACTCCAAAGCAAAGTAGAATAAGGTATTGTATATTTTTTCTACCACACTATATTAAGAGCCATTTTCTTTCAACTTTCAGGCACCTAGATATTATTTAGATTTTTGTCGATTCTCATAAAATTAAAATTTCTCTATTTTACATGAGAGAGCATATTGAGTTGGTGTATATACTCCAAAACAGAGTAGCAAAAGGGCATTGTGTATTTTTTCTGACAGATTATATTCAGAGCAATTTCGCTTTTAACATTGGGGTGCCTAGATAATATTTAGATGTTTTTCGATTCACGTAAATTTAGAATTTCGGCATTTTACATGAGAGAGCATATGGAGTTGGTGTATATACTCTAAAACAGAGTAGAAAAGGGCATTGTATATTTTTTCTGACAGACTATATTCAGAGCAATTTTGCTTTTAACATTGGTGTGCCTAGATCATATTTAGAAAAGGGCATTGTATATTTTTTCTGACAGAATATATTCAGAGCAATTTTGCTTTAAACATTGCAGTGCCTAGATAATATTTAGATATTTTTCGATTCGCTTAAATATAGAAATTCTGTATTTTACATGAGAGAGCATATTGAGTTGGTGTATATAATTCAAAATAGAGTAGAATTGGTTATTGTATATTCTTTCTAACAGATTATATTCAGAGCAGTTTTGTTTTTAACATTGGGTTTGCTAGATAATATTTAGATTTTTCGATTCACGTAGAATTAGAATCTCGGTATATTACATGAGAGATCAAACTGAGTTGATTTATATACTCAAAAACAGAGTAGGATAAGGCATTGTATATTGTTTCAAACAGACTATATTCAGAGCCATTTTTTTCTAACTTTGGGGTGCCTAGATATTATTTAGTTTTTTTTCAATTCGTGTAAAATTAGAATTTCGGTATTTTACATGAGAGAGCATATTGAATTGGACTATGTACTCCAAAAAAGAGTAGAAAAGGGCATCGTATTTTTTTCTGACGAACAATATTCAGAGCAATTTTGCTTTTAACATTGGGGTGCCTAGATAATATTTAGATTTTTTCGATTTGGGTAAAATAAAAATTTCTTTATTTTACATGAGAGAGCATACTGAGTTGGTGTATATACTCCAAAACAAAGTACAATAAGGCATTGTATATTTTTTATAACAGACTATATTGAGAGCCATTTTCTTTTAACTTTGGGGTGCCTAGATAATATTTAAATTTTTTTCGATTCGCTTAAATATAGAATTTCTGTATTTTACATAAGAGAGCATATGGAGTTGGTGTATATAGTCCGAAACAGAGCAGAATAAAGCATTGTATATTTTTTCTTAGAGTCTACACTCAGAGCAGTTTTGTTTTTAACATTGGGGTGCCTAGTTAATATTTAGATTTTATTCGATTCACGTAAAATTAGGATTTCGGTATTTTACATGAGAGAGCATAATGAGTTGGTGTATATACTCCAAAACAGAGTTGAATAAGGCATTGTATATTTTTCATAACACATTATATTCAGAGCCATTTTATTTTAAGCTTGGGGCGCCTCGAAATTATTAGAATTTTTTTCGATTCGCCTAAAATTTGAATTTCATTATTTTACATGAGAGAGCATATTGAATTGGTGTATATACTCCAAAACCTAGTAGAAAAAGGCATTGTATATTTTTTCTAACAGACTATATTTAGAGCCATTTTCTTTCAACTTTGGGGCGCCTAGATATTTATTAGTTTTTTTTCGATTCACGTAAAATTAGAATTTTGGTATTTTACATGAGAGAGCATATTTAGTTGGTGTATATATCCAAAACAGAGTAGAATATTTTTTTTCTAACAGACTATATTCAGAGCCATTTTTTTTAACTTTCATGCACCTTGATATTATTTAGATATTTTTTGATTCACATTAAATTAGGATTTCAGTATTTTACATGAGAGAGCATATTGAGTTGGTGTGTATACTCCAGAGTAGATAAGGGCATTGTATATTTTTTCTGAAAGATTATATTCAAAGAAATTTTTCTTTTAACATTGGGGAGCCTATATAATAATTAGATTTTTTTCAATTCACATAAAATTAGAATTTCTGTATTTTAGATGAGAGAGCATATTGAGTTGGTGTATACACTTCAAAACAGAGTAGAATAGGGCATTGTATATTTTTTCTGACAGATTATACTCAGAGCAATCTTGTTTTTAACATTGGGGTGCCTAGATAATATTTGGATTTTTTTCGATTTGCTTAAATATAGAATTTCAGTATTTTACATGAGAGAGCATACTGAGTTGTTGTATATACTCCAAAACAGAGTAGAAAAACGCATTGTATATTTTTTCTCACAGATTATATTCAGAGCAATTTTGCATTTAACACTGGAGTACATGGATTATATTTAGATTGTTTTCGATTCGCGTAAATTTAGAATTTCGGTATTTTACATGAGAAAGCATATAAAGTTGGTGTATATACTACAAAATAGAGTAGAAAAGGGCATTGTATATTTTTTCTGACAGATTATATTTGGAACAATTTTGCTTTTAACATTGGGGTGCTTGGATAATATTTAGATTTTTTTCGATTCGCTTAAATATAGAATTTCTGTATTTTACATGAGAGAGCATATGGAGTTGGTGTATATACCACAAAACAGAGTAGAATAGGACATTGTATATTTTTTCTGACAGATTATATTCAGAGCAATTTTGCTTTTAACATTTTGGTGCCTAGATTATATTTAGATTATTTTGGATTCGCTTAAATATAGAATTTCTGTATTTTACATGAAAGAACATATGGAGTTGGTGTATGTACTCCAAAACAGAGTAGAATAGGTCATTGTATATTTATTTTGACAGATTATATTAAGAGTAATTTTGTTTTAAACATTGGGGTGCCTAGATCATATTTAGGTTTTCTCGATTCGGGTAAAATTATAATATCTGTATTTTACATGAGAGAGCATACTGAGTTTGTGTATATACTCCAAAACAGAGTAGAATAAGGCATTGTATATTTATTCTAGCAAACTATATTCAGAGGCATTTTCTTTTAACTTTGGGGTGCCTAGATATTATTAAGATTTTTTTCGATTCACGTAAAATTAGAATTTCAGTATTTTACATGAGAGAGCATATTGAGGTGGTGACTATAATACAAAACAGAGTAGAATAAAGCATTGTATATTTTTTCTGACAGATTATATTCAGAGCTATTTTGCTTTTAACATTGGGTTGCCTAGATAATATTTAGATTTTTTTGGATTCGCTTAAATATAGAATTTCTGTATATTACATGAGAGAACATAGGGAGTTGGTGTATATACTCCAAAACAGAGTAGAAATGGGAATTGTATATTTTGTCTCACAGACTATATTCAGAGCAATATTGTTTTTAACTTTGGGGAGCCTAGATAATATTTAGATTTTTTCGATTCACGTAAAATTAGAATTTTGGTATTTTAAATTAGAGAGAATGCTGAGTAGGTTTATATACTCCAAAACAGAGTAGAATAAGGCATTGTATATTTTTCCTAACAGACTATATTCAGAGCCATTTCCTTTAAAGTTGGGGGCGCCTAGTTATTATTTAGATTTATTCGATTCACGTAAAATTAGAATTTCGGTATTTTACATGAGAGAGCATATTGAGTTGGTGTATACAGTACAAAACTGAGTAGAAAAAAGCATTGTATATTTTTTCTGACAGATTATATTCAGAGCAGTTTTGCTTTTAACATTGGGCTGCCTAGATAATATTTAGAATTTTTTCGATTCGCTTAAATATAGAATTTCTGTATTTTACATGATAGAGCATTTGGAGTTGCTGTATATACTCCAAAATAGTGTAGAATAGGGCATTGTATATTTTCTCTCACAGATTATATTTAGAGGAATTTTTCTTAACATTGGGGTGCCTAGATAATATTTAGATATTTTAGATACGGTAAAATAAGTATTGCACTATTTTATCTGAGAGAGCATACTGAGTGTGTGTATATACTCCATAACAAAGTACAATAAGGCATTGTATATTTTTTTAACAGACTATATTCAGAGCCATTTTCTTTTAACTTTGGGGCACCTAGACATTATTAAGATTTTTTTCGATTCGCATAACATTAGAAATTCGGTATTTAACATGAGAGAACATATGGATTTGGTGTATATACTCCAAAACAGAGTAGAAAATGGCATTGTATATTTTTTCTCACAGATTATATTCAGAGCTATTTTGCTTTTAAAATTGGAGTACCTGGATAACATTTAGATTTTTTTCGATTCGCTTAAATATAGAATTTCTGTATTTTACATGAGAGAGCATAGAGTGTTGGTGTATATACTCCAAAACAGAGTAAAATAGGGCATGATATATTTTTTCTGAAAGATTATATTCAGAGCAATTTTGTTTTTACATTGGTGTGCCTAGATAATATTAAGATTTTTTCAATTCGAGTAAAATTAGAATTTCGGTATTTTAGATGAGAGAGCATACTGAGTTGGTGTATATACTCCAAAACAGAGTAGAATAAGGCATTGCATATTTTATATAACAGACTATACTCCGAACCATTTTCATTTAACTTTGGGGTGCCTAGATATTATTTAGATTTTTATGATTCACATAAAATTAGAATTTCGATATTTTACCTGAGAGAGCATATTGAGTTGGTGTATATACTTCAAAACAGAGTAGAAAAGGGCATTGTATATTTTTTCTGACAGATTATATTCAGAGCAATTTTGGTATTAATATTGGGGTGCCTAGATAATATTTAGATTTTTTTCGATTTGCTTAAATATAGAATTTCTGTATTTGACATGAAAGAGCATAGAGAATTGGTGTATATACTCCAAAACAGAGTAGAATAAGGAATTGTATATTTTTTGTGACAGATCATTATCAGAGCAATTTTGTTGTTAACATAGGGGTGCCTAGATAATATTTAGATTTTTTTCAATTCACGTAAAATTGGAATTTCGGTATTTTACATGAGAGAGCATACTGAGTTAGTGTATATACTCCAAAAGCGAGTACAATAAGGCATTGTATATTTTTTCTAACAGACTATATTCAGAGCAATTTTCTTTTAACTCTGGGGCGCCTAGATATTATTTAGATTATTTCGATTCGTGTAAAATTAGAATTTCAGTATTTTACATGACAGAGCATATTGAGTTGGTGTATATACTCCAAAACAGAGTAGAAAAGGGCATTGTAAATTTTTGTGACAGATTATATTCCAAGCAATTTTGCTTTTAACATTGGGCTGCCTAGATAATATTTAGATTTTTTTCGATTCACGTAAAATTAGAATTTCGGTATTTACATAACAGACCATACTGTGTTGGTGCATATAATCCAAAACAGAGTAGAATAAGGCATTGTATATTTTTTCTAACAGACTATATTCACAGACATTTTCTTTTAACTTTGGTGCACCTAGAAATTATTTAGATTTTATTCGATTCGCGTAAAATTAAAATTTTCGTATTTTACATGACAGTGCATATTGAGTTTTTGTATATACTCCAAAACAAAGTAGAAAAGGGCATTGTATATTTTTTCTGACAGATTATATTCCGAGCAATTTTGCTTTTAACATTGGGCTCCCTAGATAATATTTAGATTTTTTTCGATTCACGTATAATTAGAATTTTGTTATTTACATTAGAGGCCATACTGAGTTTGTGTATATACTCCAAAACAGAGTAGAATAAGGCATTGTATATTTTTTCTAACAGACTATATTCAGAGCCATTTTCTTTTAACTTTGGGGCACCTAGATATTATTCAGATTTTTTTCGATTCGCATAAAATATAATTTTGGTATGTTACGTGAGAGAGCATATTGAGTTGAGTTGGTGTATATACTCCAAAAAAGAGTAGAATAGGGATTGTATATTTTTTCTGACAGATTATATTGAGAGAAATTTTGTTTTTAACATTGGGGTGCCTAGATAATATTTAGAATTTTTTCGATTCACGTAAAATTAGAATTCTGGTATTTTACATTAGAGAGCATACTGAGTTGGTTTATATACTCTTAAAAAGAGTAGAATAAGGTATTTTATATATTTTTTTTCAGAATATAATCAGAGCAATTTTCTGCTAACTTTTGGGCACCTATATATTATATAGATTCTTTTCGATTCGTGTAAAATTAGAATTTCAGTATTTTACATGAGAGAGCATATTGAATTGTTGAATATAATACAAAAAAATAGTAAAATAGGGCATTGTATATTTTTTATGACAGACTATATTCAGAGCTATTTTGCTTTTAACATTGTGGTGCCTAGATCATATTTAGATATTTTGAATTTGGGTAAAATTAGAATTTCTGTATTTTACATAAGAGAGCATACTGAGTTGGTGTATATACTCCAAAACAGAGTAGAAAAAGGCATTGTATATTTTTTCTAACAGACTATATTCAGAGCCACTTTTTTTTAACTTTGGGGCGCCTAGATATTATTTAGATTTTTTTCGATTGCGTAAAATTAGTATTTCGGTATTTTACATGAGAGAGCATATTGAGTTGGTGTATATACTCCACAACAGAGTAGAATAGGGCATTGTACATTTTTTCTGACCGATTATATTCTAAGCAATTTTGTCTTTAACATTGGGGTGACTAGATAATATTTAGATTTTTTCGATACAAGTAAAATTAAAATTTCGGTTTTTTACATGAGAGAGCACACTCAGTTTTTTTATATACTACAAAACAGAGTAGAATAAGGCATTGTATATTTTGTCTAACAGACTATATTGAGAGCCATTTCCTAATAATTTGGTGCACCTAGATATAATTTAGGTTGTTTTTGATTCACGTAATATTAGAATTTCGGTATTTTACATGAGAGAGCATATTGAGTTAAATTATATAATCCAAAACAGAGTAGAAAATGGCATTGTATATTTTTTCTGAGAGATTATATTCAGAGCAATTTTGCTTTAAACATTGGGTTGTGTAGATAATATTTAGATTTTTTTCAATTTGCTTAAATATAGAATTTCGATATTTTACATGAGAGAGCATACTGAGTTTCTGTATATACTTTAAAACAGAGTAGAGGAAGGCATTGTATATTTTTTCTAACAGATTATATTCCGAGCCATTTTTTTTTAACTTTGGGGAGCCTTGATTTTATTTAGAGTTTTTTGTATTCGCGTAAAATTGGAATTTCGGTATTTTACATGAGAGAGCATACTGAGTTGGTGTATATACTCCAAAACAGAGTAAAATAAGTCATTGTATATTTTTTTAACAAACTATATTCACAGCCATTTTCTTTAAACTTTGAAGCTCCTAGATATCATTTAGATTTTTTTAGATTCACGTAAAATTAGAATTTTGGTATTTTACATGAGAGAGCATATTGAGTTTGTGTATATACTCCAAAACAGAGTAGAAAAGGGCATTGTATATTTTATCTGACTTATTATATTCAGAGCAATTTTGTTTTTAACATTGGGGTGCCTAGATAAAATTTAGTTTTTTCGATTCGGGTAAAATTATAATTTCTGTATTTTACATGAGAGAGCATACTGAGTTGGTGTATATACTCCAAAAACGAGTAGAACAGGGTATTATATATTTTTTCTGACAGATTATATTCCAAGCAATTTTGCTTTTAACATTGGGGTGCCTAGATAATATTTGGATATTTTTTGAATCACGTAAAATTAGAATTTCGATATTTACCTGAGAGACCATACTGAGTTGGTTTATATATTCCAAAACAGAGTGGAATAAGGGACTGTATATTTTTTCTAACAGACTACATTCAGCCCCACTTTCTTTTAACTTTGGGGAGCCTTGATATTATTTAGATTTTTTTCGATTTGCGTAAAATTATAATTTTGGTATTTTACATGAGAGACCATATTGAGTTGGTGTATATACTCTAAAAAAAAGTAGAATAGGGTATTGTATATTTTTTCTGACAGATTATATTCAAAAAAATTTTGTTTTCAACATTGAAGTGCCTAGATAATATTTAGATTTTTTTCGATTCACGTAAAATTAGAATTCCGGTATTTTACATTAGAGAGCATACTGAGTTGGTTTATATAGTCGAAAACAGGGTAGAATAAGGCATTGTATATTTTTTCTAACAGATTATATTCAGAGCCATTTTCTTTTAACTTTTGGGCACCTAGATATTATTTAGATTCTTCTCGATTCGAGTAAAATTAGAATATCGGTATTTTACATTAGAGAGCATACTGAGCTGGTTTATATAGTCGAAAACAGGGTAGAATAAGGCATTGTATATTTTTTCTAACAGATAATATTCAGAGCCATTTTCTTTTAACTTTTGTGCACCTAGATATTATTTAGATTCTTCTTGATTCGAGTAACATTATAATTTCGGTATTTTACATGAGAGAGCTTATGGAGTTGTTGTATATACTACAAAACAGAGTAGAATAGTGCATTGTATATTTTTTCTGACATATTATATTCACAGCAATTTTGCTTTTAACATTGGTGTGCCTAGATAATATTTAGATTTTTTTCGATTCGCTTAAATATAGAATTTCTGTGTTTTACATGAGAGAGCATATGGAGTTGGTGTATATACTCCAAAATAGTGTAGAATAGGGCATTGTATATTTCTTCTGAGAGTTTATATTCAGAGAAAAGTCTTTTTTAACATTGGGGTGACTAGATAATATTTAGAATTTTTCGTTTGTGGTAAAATTAGAATTTCTGTATTTTACATGAGAGAGCATACTGAGTTGGTGTATATACTCGAAAACAAAGTAGTATAAGGTATTGTATATATTTTCTGACATATTATATTCACAGCAATTTTGCTTTTAACATTTGTGGTGCCTAAATAATATTTAGATTTTTTTCGATTCGCTTAAATGTAGAATTTCTGAATTATACATGAGAGAGCATATTGAGTTGGTGTATATACTATAAAACAACGTAGAAAAGGGCATTGTATTTTTTTTCTGACAGAATATATTCAGAGAAATTTTGCTTTTAAGATTCGGTTGCCTAGATAATATTTAGATTTTTTTCGATTCGAGTAAAATTAGAATTTCCGTATTTTACATGAGAGAGCATACTTAGTTGGTGTATATACGCCAAAACAGAATAGAATAAGGCATTGTATATTTTTTCCAACAGACTATATTAAGAGCCATTTTCTTTTAACTTTGGAATGCCTAGATATTATTTAGATTTTTTTCGATTCGGGTAAAATTAGAATTTCGGTATTTTACATGAGAGAGAATACTGAGTTGGTTTATATACTTCAAAACAAAGTAGAATAGGGTATTGTATATTTTTTCTGACAGATTATATTCAGAGCAATTTTGTTTTTAACATTGGGGTGCCTAGGTAATATTTAGATTTTTTCGATTTGGGTAAAATTAGAATTTCTGTATTTTACATGAGAGGGTATGCTGTGTTGGTGTATATACTCCAAAACAGAGTAGAATAAGGCATTGTACATTTTTTCTAACAGACTATATTCAGAGACATTTTCTTTGAACATTGGGGCGCCTAGATATTATTTAGATTTTTTTCGATTCACGTAAAATTAGAAGTTCGGTATTTTAGATGAGAGAGCATATTGAGTTGGTGTATATACAGAAAAACAAAGTGGAAAAGGGCATTGTATATTTTTTCTGACAGCTTATATTCAGAGCAATTTTGCTTTTAACATTGGGGTGCCTAGATAATATTTAGTTTTTTTTTGATTCGCTTAAACATAGAATTTCTGTATTTTACATGACAGAGCATATGGAGTTGGTGTATATACTCCAAAAAAGTGTAGAATAGGGCATTGTATATTTTTTCTGACAGATTATATTCAGAGCAAGATTGTTTTTACCATTGGGGTGACTAGATAATATTTAGATTTTTTCATTTAAGGTAAAATGAGAATTTCTGTATTTTACATGAGAGAGCATACTGAGTTGCTGTATATACTCCAAAACAGAGTAGAATAAGTCATTGTATATTTTTTCTAACAGACTATATTAAGGGCCATTTTTTTTTAACTCTGGGGCACCTAGATATTACTTAGATTTTTATTGATTCGTATAACATTAGAATTTCGGTATTTTACCTGAGATAGCATAGGGAGTTGGTGTATATACCTAAAAACTGACTAGAATAGGGCATTGTATATTTTTTCTGACAGATTATATTCAGTGCAATTTTTTTAACATTGTGGTGCCTAGATAATATTTAGATTTTTTCGATTCGCTTCAATATATAATTTCTGTATTTTACATGAGAGAGCATATGGGGATGGTGTATATACTCCAAACCAGAGTAGAATAGGGCATTGTATATTTTTACTCGCAGATTATATTCAGAGAAATTTTGTTTTAACATTGGGGTGCCTAAATAATATTTAGATTTTTTTTGATTCACTTAAATGTAGAATTTCTGTATTTTACATGAGAGAGCATATGGATTTGGTGTATGTACTCCAAAACAGAGTAGAATAGGGCATTGTATATTTTGTCTAACAGATTATATTCAGAGCAATTTTGTTTTTAACATTGGTGTGCCGAGGTAATATTTAGATTTTTTCGATTCGGGTTACATTAGAATTTTTGTATTTTACATGAGAGAGCATACTGAGTTGAAGTATGTACTCCAAAACAGAATCGAATATGGCATAGTATATTTTTTCTAAGAGACTATGTTTAGAGCCATTTTCTGTTAACTTTCGGGCGCCTAGATATTATTTAGATTATTTTCGATTCGCATAAAATCAGAATTTCGGTATTTTACATGACAGACCCTATTGAGTTGGTTTATATACTACAACACAGAGTAGAAAAGTAAATTGTATAATTTTTCTGACAGATTATATTCAGAGCAATTTTGCGATGAACATTGGGGTATCTAGATAATATTCAGATTTTTTCGATTCACGTAAAATTAGAATTTCGGTGTTTTACATGAGAGAGCATACTGAGTTGGTGTATATACTCCAAAACTGAGTAGAATAAGGCGTTGTATATTTTCTCTAACAAACTATATTCAGAGCCAATTTCTTTAAACTTTGGGGCGCCTAGATATTAATTAGATGTTTTTCGGTTCACGTAAATTTACAACTTCGGTATTTTACATGAGATATCACATTGAGTTGGTGTATATACTACAAAACAGAGTAGAAAAGGGCATTGTATATATTTTCTGACAGCCTATATTAAGAGCAATTTAGCTTTTAACATTGGGAGGCCTGCATAATATTTAGATTTTTTTCGATTCTCTTAAATATAGAATTTCTGTGTTTTAGAGGAGAGAGCATATGGAGTTGGTGTATATACTCGAAAACAGAGTAGAATAGAGCGTTGTATATTTATTCTGACAGATTATATTCAGAGCAATTTTGTTTTTAACATTGGGGTGCCTAGATAATATTTAGATTTTTTCGATTCACGTAAAATAAAAATTTCAGTATTTTTCATAAGAGAGAATAATGAATTGGTGTATATACTGCAAAACAGAGTAGAATAGGGCATTGTATATTCTTTCTGAGAAATTATATTCAGAGCAATTTTGCTGTTAATATTGTGGTGCCTAGATTATATTTAGATTTTGTTCGATTTGCATAATATTTGAATTTATTTTACATGGGAGAACATATTGAGTTGGTGTATATACAACAAAACAGAGTAGAAAAGGGCATTGTATATTTTTCCGACTGATTATGTTCAGAGCAATTTTTCTTTTAATATTGCGGTGCCTAGATGATATTTAGATTTATTTTCAATTCTCTTAAATATAAAATTTCTGTATTTTACGTGAGGGAGCATATGAAGTGGGTGTATATACTCCAAAACAGTGTAGAATAGGGCATTGTATATTTTTTCTGACAGATTGTACTCAGAACAATTTTTTTTTACATTGGTGTGCCTACATAATATTTAGATTTTTTCGATATGGGTAAAATTAGAATTTCTGTATTTTATATGAGACAGCATACTGAGTTGGTGTATATACTCCAAAACAGAGTAGAATAAGGCATTGTATATTTTTTCTAACAGACTATATTCAGAGCAATTTTCTTTTAAATTTGGGGCGCCTAGATATTATTTAGATTATTTTCATTTCGAGTAAAATTAGAATTTTGGTATTTTACATGAGAGAGCATATTGAGTTGGTGTATATACTTTATAACAGAGTAGAAATGGGCATTGTATATTTTTTCTGAAAGATTATATTCAGAGCAATTGTTTTTTTAAAATTGGGGTGCCTAGATAATATTTAGATTGTTTTCGATTCACGTAAAATTAGAATGTCGATATTTTACATCAGAGAACATACTGAGTCGGTATATATACTCCAAAACAGAGTACAATAAGGCATTGTATATTTTTTCTTACAGACTATATTCAGAGCCATTTTCTTTTAACTTTGGGGCGCCTAGATATTATTTAGATTTTTTTTGAATTCGCGTAATATTAAAATTTCGGTATTTTACATGAGAGAGCATATTGAGTTGGTGTATATACTCCAAAACAAAGTAGAATAGAGCATTGTATATTTTTTCTGACAGATTATATTCAGAGCAATTTTGCTTTTAACATTGGGGTTCCTAGATATTATTTAGATTTTTATCGATTGAAGTAAACTTAGAATTTCCGTATTTTACATGAGAGAGCATAGTGAGATTGTGTATATACTCCAAAAGAATAGAAGAGGGCATTGTATATTTCTTCTTACAGATTATATTTAGAGCAATTTTTCTTTTAACATTGGGGTGCCTAGATAATATTTAGATGTCATTTGATTAACATAAATTTAGAATTTCTGTATTTTACATGAGAGAGCATATTGAGTTGGTGTATATACTCCAAAACAGGGTAGAAAAGCGCACTGTATATTTTTTTTCACAGATTATATTCAGATCCATTTTCTTTCAACATTGGGGTGCCTAGATAATATTTAGATTTTTTTCGATTCGCGTGTATATAGAATTTCAATATTTTACACGAGAGAGCATATTGGGTTGGTGTATATACTCCAAAAAACGGTAGAAAAGGGCATTGTAGATTTTTTCTGAAAGATTATATTCAGAGCAATTTTGCGTTCAACAATGGGGGGCCTAGATAATATTTCGATTTTTTTCAGTTCGTGTGAAATTAGAGTTTCGGTATTTTACATGAGAGAGCATATTGAGTTGGTGTATATACTCCAAAACAGAGTAGAAAAGTGCATTGGGTATATTCTCTGTCAGATTATATTCAGAGCAATTTTACTTTAAATCTTGGGGTTCGTAGATAATATTTAGATTTTTTTCGGTTTGCGTCAAAATAGAATTTCGGTATTTTACATGAGAGAGCATATTGAGTTGGTTTATATACACGAACACCCAGTAAAAAAGGGCATTGTATATTTATTCTGATAGATTATATTAAGAGAAATTTTGCTTTTAACATTGGGGTGCCTATATAATATTTATATTATTTTCGATTCGCGTAAAATTAGAATTTCGTTATTTTACATGAGAGATCATATTGAATTGGTGTATATACTCCAAAACAGAGTAGAATACGGCATTGTATATTTTTTCTGAAAGATTATATTCGGAGCAATTTTGCTTTTAACATTGGGGTGCCTAGATAATATTTAGATTTTTTTTGATTTGCATAAAATTAGAATTTCTCTATTTTACATGAAAGAGCAAATTGAGTTGGTGTATATACTCCAAAACAAAGTAGAAAAGGGCATGGTATATTTTTTCTGACAGATTATATTCAGAGCAATGTTGCTTTTAACACTGGGGTGCCTAGATAATATTTAGATTTATTTCGATTCGCGTAAACTTGCAATTTCGGTATTTTATATAAGAGAGCATATTCAGTTGGTGTATATACTCCAAAAAAAACTAGAAAAGGGCATTGTATATTTTTTCTGACAGACTATATTCGGAGCCATTTTCTTCTCACATTGAAGTGTCTAGATAATATTTAGATTTTTTTCGATTCACGTAAAATTAGAATTTCGGTATTTTACATGAGAGAGAATGTTGGGTTGGTGTATATACTCCAAAAACGAGTCGAAAAGGGCATTCTATTTTTTTCTGACAGATGATATTCAGAGAAATTTTGATTTTAACATTGGGGTGCCTAGATAATATTTAGGTTTTTTCCATTTGCATAAATTTAGAATTTCTGTATTTTACATGAGAGAGCATATTGTGTTGGTGAATATACTACAAAACAGAGTAGACAAGGGCATTGTATATTTTTTCTGACAGAGTCTATTGAGAGCAATTTTGCTTTTAACATTGGGGTGCCTAGATAATCCTTAGATTTTTTTGATTCCTGTAAAATTAGAATTTCAGTATTATACAGCAGAGAGCATATTAAATTCGTGTATATACTCCAAAACAAAGTAGAAAGGGGCATTGTATATTTTTTGTGACTGAATATATTCAGAGCAATTTTGCTTTTAACATTGGGGTGCCTAGGTAATATTTAGATTTTTTTAGATTCGCATAAAATTGGAATTTCGGTATTTTACATAGGAGAGCATATTGAGTTGGTGAATATACTCCAGAACAGATTAGAAAAGGGCATGCTATATTTTTGCTGTCAGATTATATTCAGAGCAATTTTGCTTTAAACAGTGGGGTGCCTAGATTATATTTACGTTATTTTCGATTCACGTAAAATTAAAATTTCAGTATTTTTCATGAGAGAGAATAATGAATTGGTGTATATACTGCAAAACAGATTAGAATAGGGAATTGTATATTTTTTCTGACAAATTATATTCAGAGCAATTTTGCTGTTAATATTGTGGTGCCTAGATTATATTTAGATTTTTTTCAATTTGAATAATATTTGAATTTATTTTACATGGGAGAGCATATTGAGTTGGTGTATATACTTTAAAACTAAGTAGAAAAGGGCATTGTATTTTTTTCCTGACAGATTATATTCAGAGCAATTTTGCTTTTAACATTGGGGTGCCTAAATGATATTTAGATTTTTGTTGATTTGCATAAATTTAGAATTTCTTTATTTTACATGAGAGAGCATATTGAGTTGGTGTATATACTCCAAAACAGAGTAGAAAAGGGCATTGTATACTTTTTCTGACAGATTATATTCAGAGAAATTTTGATTTTAACATTGGGGTGCCTAGATAATATTTAGGCTTTTTTCAATTCACGTAAAATTAGAAGTTCGGTATTTTACATAAAAGAGCATATTGAGTTGGTGTATATACTCCAAAACAGAATAGACAAGGGAATTGTATATTTTTTCTAACAGACTATATTCAGGACAATTGTGCTTTCAACATTGGGGTGCCTAGATAATATTTAGATCATTTTCGATTCACGTATGATTAGAATTTTGGTATTTTACATGGGAGGGCATATTGAGTGGGTGTATATACTCCAAAACATGGTAGTAAACAGCATTGTATATTTTTACTGAGAGATTATATTCAGAGCAATTTTACTTTTAATATTGGGGTGCCTAGATAATATTTATATTTTTTCGATTCGTGTAAGTTTTGAATTTCGGTATTTTACATGGGAGAGCATATTAAGTATGTGTATATACTCCAAAACAGAGTATAAAACGGCATTGTATATTTCTTCTGACACACTATATTCAGAGCAATATTGATTTTAACATTGGGGTGCCTAGATAATATTTAGAATTTTCTCGATTTGCTTAAATACAGAATTTCTGTATTTTACATAAGAGAGCATACTGAGTTGGTGTATATACTCCAAAACAAAGAAGAAAAGGGCATTTCATATTTTTTCTGACAGATTATATTTAGAGTAATTTTGCTTTTAATATTGGGGTGCCTAGATAGTATTTAGATTCTTTTTGATTCATGTAAAATTAGAATTTCGGTATTTTAAATGAGAGAGCATAGGGAGTTAGTGTATATACTCCAAAAAAGAGTAGAATAGGGCATTGTATATTTATTCTGACAGATTATATTCATTACAATTGTGTTTTTAACATTGGTGTGCCTAGATAATATTTAGATTTGTTCGATTTGTTTATAAATAGACTATCTGTATTTTACATGAGAGAGCATATTGAGTTGGTGTATATAAAACAAAACAGAGTAGAATAAGGCATTGTATATTTTTTCTTACAGACTATATTCAGAGCCATTTTCTTTTAACTTTGGGGAGCCTAGATATTATTTAGATGTTTTTCAATTTGCGTAATATTTGAATTTCACTATTTTACATGAGAGAGCATACTGAGTTGGTGTATATACTCCAAAACAGAAGAGAAAAGCACATTGTATATTTTTTCTAACAGACTATATTTAGACCCATGTTCTTTTTACTTTGGGGCGCCTAGATATTATTTAGATTTTTTATGATTCACGTAAAATTACAATTTCTGTATTTTAAATGAGAGAGCATATTGAGTTCGTGTATCTACTCCAAAACAGAGTAGAAAAGGGAATTGTATATTTTTTCTGACAGATTATATTCAGAGCAATTTTGCATTTAACATTGGCATGCCTAGATTATATTTAGATTTTTTTCTATTCACGTAAATATAGAATTTCTGTATTTTACATGAGAGAGCATATGGCGTTGGTTTATATACTCCAAAACAAAATAGAATAGGGGTTGTATATTTTTTCTGACAGATTATATCCAGAGCAATTTTTTCTTTAACATTGCGGTGCCGAGATAATATTTAGATTTTTTTCGATTCACGTAAAATTATAATTTTGGTATTTTACATGAGAGATCACACTGAGTTGGTGTATATACTCCAATACAGAGTAGAAAAGGGCATTTTATATTCTTTCTAAAAGACTATATTCAGAGCCATTTTTTTTCAACTTTGGGGCGCCTAGATATTATTTAGATTTTTTTAGATTCGCGTAAAATTAGAATTTCGGTATTTTACATGAGAGAGCATGTTGAGTTGGTGTATATACTCCAAAACAGAGTAGAAAAATTCATTGTACGTTTTTTTCTGACAGACTATATTCAGAGCAATTTTGTTTTTTAAATTGGGGTGCCTAGATAATATTTAGATTTTTTTCGATTCACTTAAATATAGAATTTCTTTATTTTACATGAGAGAGCCTATGGAGTTGATGTATATACTCCAAGACAGAGTAGAATAAGGCATTGTGTATTATTTCTGACACATTATATTCAGAGAAATTTTGTTTCTATCATTGGGGTGCCTAGATAATATTTATATTTTTTTCGATTCACGTAAATTTAGAATTTCTGTATTTTACATGAGAGAGAATACTGAGTGGGTGTATATAAAAAAAACAGAGTAGAATAGGGCATTGTATATTTATTCTGACAGACTATATTCAGAGCAATTTTACTTTTAACATTGGGTGCTTAGAAAATATTTTGATTTTTTTCGATACACGTAATATTAAAATATTTGTATTTCACCTGAGAGAGCATACTGAGTTGGTTTATATACTCCAAAACGGTGTAGAATAAGGCATTGTATATTTTTTTTCTAACAGACTATATTCAGAGCCATTTTCTTTTAACTTTGGAGTGCCTAGATATTATATAGATTTTTTATGATTCGCGTAAAATTACAATTTCGGTATTTTAAATGAGAGAGCATATTGAGTTGGTCTATGTACTCCAAAACAGAGAAGAAAAGGGAATGGTATATTTTTTCTGACAGATTATATTCAGAGCCATTTTGCTTTTACCATTGGGGTGCCTAGATAATATTTAGAGTTTTTTTGATTCACGTAAATATAGAATTTCTGTATTTTACATGAGAGAGCATATTGAGTTGGTGTATATACTCCAAAACAGAGTAGAATAGGGGATTGTATATTTATTCTGACAGATTATATTCAGAGCAATTTTGCTTTTAACATTGGGGTTCCTAGATAATATTTAGATATTTTTCGATTCCCGTAAATTTAGAAATTTTAGTATTTTACATCAGAGAGCATACTGAGTTGGTGTATATATTCCAAAACAGGGAATAATAAGGCATTGTATATTTCTTCTAACAGACTATATTCAGAGCCATTTTCTTTAAACTTTGGGGAGTCTAGATATTATTTAGATTTTTTTCGATTCACGTGAAATTATTATTTCGGTGTTTTACATGAGAGAGCATATTGAGTTTGTGTATATACTCCAAAACACAGTAGAATAGGGCATTGTATATTTTTTCTGACAGATTATATTCAGAGAAATTTTGCTTTTAACATTGGAGTGCCTAGATAATATTTAGATTTTTTTCGATTTGCTTAAATATAGAATATCTGTATTTTACATGAGAGAGAATATGGAGTTGGTGTATATACTCCAAAACAGAGTAGAATAGGGCATTGTATATTTTTCCTGACAGATTATATTCAGAGCAATTTTTTTTTTAACATTGGGGTGCCTACATAATATTTAGATTTTTTTCGATTTATGTAAATTTAGAATTTCGGTGTATTTTATAAGAGAGCATACTGAGTTGGTGTATATACTCCAAAACAGAGTAGAATAAGGCATTTTATATTTTTTCTAACAGACTATATTCAGAGCCATTATCTTTCAACTTTGGGGCGCCTAGATATTATTTAGATTTTTTTCGATTCACGTAAAATTTGAATTTTGGTATTTTACATGAGAGAGCATATTGAGTTGGTGTATATACTCCAAATCAAAGTAGAATAGGGCATTGTATATTTTTTCTGAAAGATTATATTCAGAGCAATTTTGTTTTTAACATTGGGGTGCCTAGATAATATTTAGATTTTTTCGATTCAGGTAAAATTAGAATTTCTGTATTTTACATGAGAGATCATATTGAGTTGGTGTTTTTACTACAAAACAGAGTCGAAAAGGGCATTGTATATTTTCTCTGACATATTATATTCAGAGAAATTTTGCTTTTAACATTGGGGTGCCTAGATAATATTTAGATTTTTTTCTATTCGCTTAAATATATAATTTCTGTATTTTACATTAGAGAGCATATGGAGTTGGTGTATACACTTCAAAACAGAGTAGAATAGGGCATTGTATATTTTTTCTGACATATTATATTCAGAGCAATTTTGTTTTTAACATTGGGGTGCTTAGATAATATATACTTTTTTTCGATTCACGTAAAATTATACTTATTGTATTTTACATAAGAGACCATACTGAGTGGGTGATTATACTCCAAAACAGAGTACAATAAGGCTTTGTATATTTTTTATAACAGACTATATTGAGAGTCATTTTCTCTTAACTTCGTGGCTTCTAGATATTATTAAGATTTTTTACCAATTTGCGTATAATTAAAATTTCTGTATTTTACATGAGAGAGCATATTGAGTTGGTGTATATACTCCAAAACAGAGTAGAAATGGGCATTGTATATTTTTTCTGAAAGATCATATTCAGAGCAATTTTTCTTTTAACATTGGGGTGCCTAGATAATATTTAGATTTTATTCGATCCACGTAAATTTAGAATTTTGGAATTTTATATGAGAGAGCATAGTGAGTTGGTGTATATAATCCAAAACGGAGTAGAATAGGGCATTGTATATTTTTCTGACAGATTATATTCAGAGCAATTTTTCTTTTAACATTGGGGTGCCTAGATAATATATAGATTTTTTTCAATTCGCTTAAATATAGAATTTCTGTATTTTATCTGAGAGAGCATATGGAGTTGCTGTATGTACTCCAAAAAAGAGTAGAAAAGGGCATTGTATATTTTTTCTGACAGACTACATTCAGAGCCATTTTCTTTTAACTTCGGGGCGCCTAGATATTATAAAGATTTTTTACAGAATCGCGTAGAATTAGAATTTCGGTATTTTACATGAGAGAGCATATTGAGTTTTTGTATATACTCCAAAACAGAGTGGAAAAGGGCATTGTATATTTTTTCTGACAAATTATATTCAGAGAAATTTTGCTTTTAACATTGGGTTGCCTGGATAATATATAGATTTTTTTCGATTCACGTAAAATTAGAATTTCAGTATTTTACATGAGAGAGCAAACTGAGTTGGTGTATATACTCCAAAACAGAGTAGAATATGGCATTGTATATTTTTTCTAACAGACGATATTTATAGCCATTTTGTTTTTATTTTGGTGCACCCAGAATTTATTTAGATTCTTTTCGATTGGCATAAAAGTTGAATTTCGGTATTTTACATGAGAGAGCATATTGAGTTGTTGTATATACTCCAAAGCAGATTATAAAATGGCATTGTGTATTTTTTATGACAGATTATATTCAGAGAAATTTTGCTTTCATCATTGGGGTGCATAGATAGTGTTTAAATTTTTTTCGATTCGCTTAAATGTAGAATTTTTGTATTTTACATGAGAGAGCATATGGAGTTGGTCTATATACTCCAAAACAGAGTAGAATAGGGCATTGTTTATTTTTTCTGACAGATTATGTTCTGAGCAATTTTGTTTTTCTTATTGGGGAGCCTAGATAATATTTAGATTTTTTCGATTTGGGTCAAATTAGAATTTCGGTATTTTACATGAGAGAGCATACTGAGTTGGTGTATATACTCCAAAACAGTGTAGAATAGTGCATTGTATATATTTTTTGACAGATTATATTCAGAGCAATTTTGTTTTTAACATTGGGGTGCCTAGATAATATTTAGATTTTCTTCGATTCACGTAAAATTAGAATTTCTGTATTTAACATGAGAGAGCATACTGAGTTGGTGTATATACTTTAAAACAGAGTAGAAGAAGGTATTGTATATTTTTTCTAACACAGTATATTCAGAGTCATCTTCTTTTTACATTGTGGCGCCTAGATATGATTTAGATTTTTTTCGATTTATGTAAAATTAGCATTTCGGTATTTTACATGAGAGAACATATTGAGATGGTGTATATACTCCAAAACAGAGTAGAATAAGGCATTGTGTATTTTATCGAACAGACGATATTCAGAGCCATTTTGTTTGAACTTTGGGGCGCCTAGATATTATTTAGATATTTTTCGATTTGCGTAAAATTAGAATTTCTGTATTTTACATTAGAGAGCATATTGACTTGGTGTATATACTCCAAAACAGAGTATAAAATGGCATTGTATATTTCTTCTGACAGATTATATTCAGAGCAATTTTGCGTTTAACATTGGGGTACCTAGATAATATTTAGATTTTATTCGATTCGCTTAAATATAGAATTTCTGTATTTTACATGAGAGAGCATATGTAGTTGGTTTATGTACTCCAAAACAGAGTAGAAAAGGGCATTGTATATTTTTTATGACCGACTATATTCAGATTCATTTTCTTTTAACTTTGGGGCGCCTAGATATTATTAAGAATTTTTACCAATTCACGTAGAATTAGAATTTCAGTATTTTATATGAGAGAGCATATTGAGATCTTGTATATACTCCGAAACAAAGTAGAAAAGTGCATTGTATATATTTACTGACAGATTATGTTCAGAGCAATTTTGCTTTTAACATTGGGGTGCATAGATAATATATAGATTTTTTTCGATTCACGTAAAATCAGAATTTTGGTATTTTACATGAGAGAGCAAACCAAGTTGGTGTATATACTTTAATACAGAGTAGAATAAGGCATTGTATATTTTTTCTAACAGACTATATTCAGAGACATTTTATTTTTATTTCGGCCTGCCACGATTTTATTTAGATTTTGTTCGATATGCATAAAATTTAAATTTCGGTATTTTATATGAAAGAGCATATTGATTTGTTGTATATACTCTAAAACAGAGTATAAAAGGGCATTGTATATTTTTTCTGACAGATTATATTCAGAGCAATTTTGTTTTTAACATTGGGGTACCTAGATAATATTTAGAATCTTTTTGGTTCGCGTATATTTAGAATTTCGGTATTTTACATGAGAGGGAATACTGAGTTGGTGTATATACTGCAAAACAGAGTAGAATAGGGCATTTTATATTTTTTCTGACATATTATATTCAGAGAAATTTTGCTTTTAACGTTGGGGAGCCTAGATTATATTTAGATTTTTTTGATTCGGGTCAAATTAGAATTTTGTTGTTTTACATGAGAGAGCATATTGAGATGGTGTATATATTCCAAAAGTGAGTAGAATAAGGCATTGTATATTTTTTCTAACAGACTAAATTCAGAGCCATTTTCTTTTAACTTTGGGGCACCTAGATATTATTTAGATTTTTTTCGATTCGCGTAAAATTAGGATTTCGGTATTTTACATGAGAGAGCATATTGAGTTGTTGTATATACTCCAAAACAGAGTAGAAAAGGGCATTGTATATTTTTTCTGACAGATTATATTCAGAGCAGTTTTGCTTTTAACATTGGGGTGCCTAGATAATATTTAGATTTTTTTTGATTCACGTAAAAATAAAATTTCTGTACTTTATATGAGAGAGCATACTGAGTTGGTGTATATACTCCAAAATAGAGTAGAATAATGCATTGTATATTTTTTCTAACAGACTATATTCAGAGCCATTTTCTTTTAACTTTGGGGCACCTAGATATTATTTAGATTTTTTTCGATCCGTGTAAAATTATAATTTCTGTATTTTACATGATAGAGCATATTGAGTTGGTGTATATACTCCAAAACAGAGTAGAAAATGGCATTGTATATTTTTTCTGACAGATTATATTCAGAGCAATTTTGATTTAATCATTGGGGTGCCTAGATAATATGTAGATTTTTTTGATTCACGTAAAATTATAATTTCGGTATTTTACATGAGTGAGCATACTAAGTTGGTGTATGTACTCCAAAACAGAGAATAGGGCATTGTATATATTTTCTGAAAGATAATATTAAGAGCATTTTGTTTTTAACATTGAGGTTTTTAGATAATATTTAGATTTTTTCGATTCAGGTTAAATTAAAATTTCTGTATTTTACGTGAGAGCGAATATTGAGTTGGTGTATTTACTACAAAACAAAGTAAGAAAGGGAATTGTATATTTTTTCTGAAAGATTATATTCAGAGCAATATTGCTTTTATCATTGGCGTGCCTAAATAATGTTTAGATTTTCTTCTATTCGCTTAAATATAGAATTTCTGTATTTTACATGAGAGATCATATGGATTTGGTCTATATACTCCAAAAAAGAGCATAATAGGGCGTTGTATATTTCTTCTGACAGATTATATAAAGAGCAATTTTGTTTCTAACGTTGGGGTGATTAAATAATATTTAGATATTTTTCGATAAACGTAAAATTAAACTTTCTGTATTTTAAATGAGAGACCATACTGAGTTGGTGTATATACTCCAAAAAAGAGTACAATTGGGCATTGTATATTTTATCTGACAGATTATACTCAGAGCAATTTTCTTTTTAACATTGGGGTGCCTATATAATATTTCGATTGTTTTCGATTCACGTAAAATTACAATTTTGGTACTTTACATGAGAGACCATACTGAGTTGGTGTATATACTCCAAAACAGAGTAGAATAAGGCATTGCATATTTTTTTAACAGACTATATTCAGAGACATTTTCTTTTATCTTTGGGACGCCTAGATATTATTAAGATTTTTTTTGATTAGCGTAAATTTAGAATTTCGATATTTTACATAAGAGAGCATATTGAGTTGGTTTATATACTACAAAACAGAGTAGGAAAAGGCATTGTATATTTTTTCTGACAGATTATATTCAGTGCAATTTTGCTATTAATATTCGGGCACCTAGATAATATTTAAATTTTTTTAGATTGACGTAAATTTTGAATTTTGGTATTTTACATGAGAGAGCATACTGAGTTCCTGTATATACTCCAAAACAGAGTAGAATAAATCATTGTATATTTTTTGTAACAGAGTATATTCAGAGCCATTTTCTTTTAACTTTGGGGCATCTCGATAATATTTAGATTTTTTCGATTAGGGTAAAATTAGAATTTCTGTATTTTACATGATAGAGCATACTGAGTTGGTGTATATACACCAAAACAGAGTAGAAAAGGGCATTGTATATTTGTTTTGACAGATTATATTCAGAGCAATTTTGCTTTTAACATTCGGGTGCCTAGAGAATATTTAGATTTTTTCGATTCGAGTAAAATTATAATATCTGTATTTTACATGAGAGAGCGTACTGAGTTGGTGTAGATACTCCAAAATAGAGTAGAATAGGGCATTGTATATTTTTTCTGACAAATTATATTCAGAGCAAATTTGTTTTTGACATTGGTGTGCCTAGATAATATTTAGATTTTTTTCGATTCACATAAAATTACAATTTCGGTATTTTACATGAGAGAGCATACTTAGTTGGTGTATATATTCTAAAACAAAGTAGAATAGGGCATTGTATATTTTTTCTGAGAGACTATATTCAGAGCCATTTTCTTTTAACTTTGGGGCGCCTAGGGATTATTTAAATTTTTTCGATTCACGTAAAATTTGAATTTCGATATTTTACATGAGAGCATATTGAGTTGGTGTATATACTCCAAAACAGAGTAGAAAACGGCATTGTATATCTTTTCTGACAGATTATATTTAGTGCAATTTTGCTTTTAACATTGGGGTGCCTAGATAACATTTAGATTTTTTTCAATTCGCCTAAATATAGATTTTCTGTATTTTACATGAGAGAGCATTCTGAGTTGGTGTATATACTCCAAAACAGAGTAGAATAGGGCATTGTATATTTTTTCTGACAGATTATATTCAGAGCAATTTTGTTTTTAACATTGGGGTGCCTAGATAATATTTAGATTCATTCGATTCAGGTAAAATTAGAATTTCTATATTTTACATGAGAGAGCATATTGAATTGGTGTATTTACTACAAAACATAGTAGAAAAGGGCGTTGTATATTTTTTCAGACAGATTATAATCTGAGCAATTTTGCTTTTAACATTGGGGAACCTAGATAATATTTAGATTTATTCGATTCGTGTCAAATTAGAATTTCGGTATTTTACATGAGAGAGCATACTGAGTTGGTGTATATACTCCAAAATAGAGTAGAATAAGGCATTGTATATCTTTTATATCAGACTATATTCAGAGTCATTTTCTTTTAACTTTGGGGCGCCTAGATATTATTAAGATTTTTTACCAGTTTGCGTAAAATTATAATTTCTGTATTTTACATTAGAGAGCATTTAGAGTTGGTGTATATACTGTATAACAGAATAGAAAAGGGCATTGTATTTTTTTCTGACAGATTATATTCAGAGCCATTTTTTTTAACATTGGGGTGCCTAGATAATATTTAGATTTTTTTCGATTCACGTAAAATTAGAATTTCGGTATTTTACATGAGAGAACATACTAAGTTGGTGTATATACTTTAAAACAGAGTAGATTAAGGCATTGTATATTTTTTCTAACAGACTATATTCAGAGCCATTTTCTTTTAACATTGGGGAGCCTAGATATTATTTAGATTTTTTTCGATTCACGTAAAATTAGAATTTCGGTATTTTACATGAGAGAGCATATTGAGATGGTACATATAATCCAAAACAGAGTAAAATAAGGCATTTTATATTTTTTCTAACAGACTATATTCAGAGCCATTTTCTTTGAACTTTGAGGCGCCTAGATATTTTTAGATTTTTTTCGATTCACGTAAAATTAGAATTTCTGTATTTTACATGAGAGAGCATATTGACTTGGTGTATATACTCTAAAATAGAGTAGAAAATGGCATTCTATATATTTTCTTACAGATTATATTCATAGCAAATTTGCTTTTAACATTGAAGTTCCTAGATAATATTTAGATTATTTTCAATTCGCTTAAATATAGAATTTCTGTATTTTATCTGAGAGAGCATATGGAGTTGGTGTATGTACTACAAAACAGAGTAGAAATGGGCATGGTATATTTTTTTTACAGACTATATTCAGAGCCATTTTCTTTTAATTTTGGTGTGCCTAGATTTTATTTTGATTTCATTCGATTCATGTAATATTAGAATTTCGGTATTTTACATGAGAGAGCATATTGAGTTGGTGTATATACTCCAAAACAAAGTAGAAATGGGCATTGTATATTTTTTCTGACAGATTATATTCAGAGCCATTTTGCTTTTAACATTGGGGTGCCTAGATAATATTTAGATTTTTTACGATTCACTAAAATTTAGAATTTTGGTATTCTAATTGAGAGAGCATAGTGAGTTGGTGTATATACACCAAAATAGAGTAGAATAGGGCATTGTATAATTTTTCTGACAGATTATATTTAAAGCAATTTTGTTTTTAATATTTGGGTGCTTAGATAATATTTAGATTTTTCTCGATTCACGTAAAATTAGAATTTCGGTATTTTACATGAGAGAGCATACTGAGTTGGTGTATATACACTAAAATAGAGTAGAATAGGGCATTGTATAATTTTTCTGACAGATTATATTTAAAGCAATTTTGTTTGTAATATTTGGGTGCTTAGATAATATTTAGATTTTTCTCGATTCACGTAAAATTAGAATTTCGGTATTTTACATGAGAGAGCATACTGAGTTGGTGTATATATACAAAACAGATTAGAAAAGGGCATTGTATATTTTTTCTGAGAAATTATATTGAGAGCAATTTTTCTTTTAATATTGGGTTGCCTATAGAATATATAGATTGTATTCGATTCCCTTAAATATAGAATTTCTGTATTTTACATGATATAGCATATGGAGTTGGTGTATATACTCCAATACAGAGAATAATAGGGAACTGTATATTTTTACTGAAAGATTATATTGAGAGCAATTTTCCTTTTAACATTGGGGTGCCTAGAGTACATTTAGATTTTTTTCGATTTGCATAAATTTAGAATTATGGTATTTTACATGAGAGAGCATACTGAGTTGAAGTATATACTCTGAAACAAAGTAGAATAGGGCATTGTATATGTTCTTTGACAGATTATATTCAGAGCAATTTTGATTTTAAGATTGAGGTGCCTAGATAATATTTAGATTTTTTCGATATGGGTAAAATTAGAATTTCTGTATTTTCAATGAGAGAGCATATTGAGTTGGTGTATATACTACAAAACAGAGTATTAAAGGGCATTGTAAATTTTTTCTGACAGATTATATTCAGAGCACTTTTGCTTTTAACATTCGGGTGCCTAGATAATATTTAGAATTTTTCGATTCGCTTAAATATAGAATTTCTGTATTTTATATTAGAGAGTATATGTAGTTGGTGTATATACTTGAAAACAGAGTAGAATAGGGCATTGTATATATTTTCTGACAGATTATATTCAGAGCAATTTTGCTTTTAACATTGGGGTGCCTAGATAATATTTCGATTTTTTTTGATTCGCTTAAATATAGAATTTCTGTATTTTACATGAGAGAGCATATTGAATTGGTGTATATACTCCAAAACAGGATAGAATAAGGCTTCGTATATTTTTTCTGAGAGATTATATTCAGAGAAATTTTGTTTTTCACATTGGGGTGCCTAGATAATATTTAGATTTTTTTCGATTCACCTTAAATTAGAATTTCGGTATTTTACAGGAGAGAGCATACTGAGTTGGTGTATATACCCCAAAACGAAGTAGAATAGGGCATTGTATATTTTTTCTGACAGATTATAATCAGAGCAATTTTGTTTTTAACATTTGGGTGCCTAGATATTTAGATTTTTTTGATTCGGGTAAAATTTGAATTTCTGTATTTTACGTGAGAGAGCATACTGAGTTGGTGTATAAACTCCAAAACAGAATAGAATAAGGCATTGGATATTTTTTCTAACAGACTATATTCAGAGCCATTTTCTTTTAACTTTGGGACGCCCAGATATTATTTAGATTTATTTCGATTCACGTAAAATTAGAATTTCGGTATTTTAAATGAGAGAGCATATTGATTTGGTGTATATATTCCAAAACAGTGTAGACTAGGGTATTGTATATTTTTTCTGACAGATTATATTCACAGCAATTTTGTTTTAAGCATTGGGGTGCCTAGATAGTATTTAGATTTTAACATTTCGGGTAAAATTAGAATTTGTGTATTTTACGTGAGAGAGCATACTGAGTTGGTGTATATACTCCAAAACAGAGTAGAATAAGGCATTGTATATTTTTAATAACAGACTATATTTAGAGCCATTTTCTTTTACCTTTGGGGTGCCTAGATATTATTTAGATTTTCTTCGATACACGTAAAATTATAATTTCGTTATTGTACGTTGGAGAGCATATTGACTTGGTTTATATACTCCAAAAAAGAGTAGAAAATGGCATTGTATATTTTTTCTGACAGATTATATTCAGAGCAATTTTGCTTTTAACATTGGGGTGCCTAGATAATATTTAGATTTTTTTGATTCACGTAAAATTAGAATTTCGGTATTTTACATGAAAGAGCATACTTTGTTGCTTTATATGCTCCAAAACATAATAGAATAAGGCATTGTATGTGTTTTCTAACAGACTATATTCAGAGTCATTATCTTTAACTTTGGGGTGCCTAGATATTATTTAGATTTTTTCGATTCACGTAAAATTAGAATTTCGCTATTTTACATGAGAGAACATATTGAGTTGGTGTATATACTCCTAAACAGATTAGAAAAGGGCATTGTATATTTTTTCCGACAGATTATATTCAAAGCAATTTTGCTTTTAACATTGGGGTGCCTAGATAATATTTAGATATTTTTGGATTCACGTAATTTTAGAATTTCATTATTTTACATGAGACAGCATACTGAGTTGGTATATATACTCCAAAACAGAGTAGAATAGGGCACTGTATATTTTTTCTGACAGATTATATTCAGAGCAATTTTTCTTTTAACATTGGGGTGCCTAGATAATATTTATATTTTTTTGATTTGCTTAAATACAGAATTTCTGTATTTTAAATGAGTGAGCATATGGAGTTGGTGTATATACTCCAAAACAGAGTAGAATAGTGCATTGTATATTTTTTATGACAGATTATATTCAGAGCAATTTTTTTTTAACACTGGGGTGCCTAGATAATATTTAGATTTTTTTCGATTCGCTTAAATATAGAATTTCTGTATTTTAAAAAAGTGAGCATATGGAGTTGGTGTATATACTCCAAAACAGAGTAGAATAGTGCATTGTATATTTTTTATGACAGATTATATTCAGAGCAATTTTGTTTTTAACATTGGGGTGCCTAGATAATATTTAGATTTTTTCGATACGTGTAAAATTACAATTTCTTTATTTTACTTGAGAGAGCATACTGAGTTGGTGTATATACTCCAAAAAAGAGTAGAATAAGGCATTGTATATTTTTTCTAACAGGCTATATTCAGAGCCATTTTCTTTTAACTTTGGGGTGCCTAGAGATTATTTAGTTTTTCTTTCGATTCGCGTACAATTAGAATTTCGATATTTTACATGAGAGAGCATACTGAGTTGTTGTATATACTACAAAACAGAGTAGAATAGGGCATTCTATATTTTTTTTGACAGAATATATTCAGAGCAATTTTGCTTTTAACTTCGGGTGCCTAGATAATATTTAGATTTTTTTCGATTCGCTTATATATAGAATTTCTGTATTTTACATGAGAGAGCAGGTAAAGTGGGTGTATATACTCAAAAACAGTAGAATAGGGCATTGTATATGTTTTCTCACAGATTATATTCAGAGAAATTTTGCTTTTAACATTGGGGTGCCTAGATAATATTTAGATCTTTTTCGATTCGCTTAAATATAGAATTTCTGTATTTTACATGAGAGAGCATATGGAGTTGTTGTATATACTCCAAAACAGAGTAGAATAGGGCATTGTATATTTTTTCTGACTGATTATATTCAGAGCAATTTTGTTTTTAACATAGGGGTGCCTAGATAATGTTTAGATTTGTTTCGATTCTCTTAAATACAGAATTTCTGTATTTTACATGAGACAGCTTATGGAGTTGTTTTATATACTCCAAAACAGAGTAGAATAGGGCATTGTATATTTTTTCTGACAGATTATATTCAGAGCAGTTTTGTTTTTAACATTGGGGTGCCTAAATAATATTTAGATTTTTTCAATTCGGGTAAAATTAGAATTTCGGTATTTTACATGAGAGAGCATACTGAGTTGGTGTATATAATCCAAAACAGAGTAGAATAAGGCATTGTATATTTTTTCTAACAGACTATATTCAGAGCCATTTTCTATTAACTTTGGGGTGCCTAGATATTATTTTGATATTTTTCGATTTGCGTAAAATTAGCATTTCGGTATTTTACATGACACAGCATATTGAGTTAATGTATATACTCCAAAACAGAGTAGAATAAGACATTGTATTTTTTTCTGACAGATTATATTCAGAGCCATTTTGCTTTTAACTTTGGGGGTGCCTAGATAATATTTAGTATTTTTTCGATTCGCTTAAATATAGAATTTCTGTATTTTACATGAGAGAGCATATGGAGTTGGTGTATATACTTCAAAAGAGTGTAGCATAGGGCATTGTATATTTCTTCTGACCGATTTTATTCAGAGCAAGTTTGTTTTTAACATTGGGGTGACTAGATAATATTTAGAATTTTTCGTTTGGGGTAAAATTAGTTCTGTATTTTACATGAGAGAGAATACTGAGTTGGTGTATATACTCCAAAAGAGAGTAGAATAAGGCATTGTATATTTTTGTTAACAGAGTGTATTCAGAGCCATTTTCTTTTAACTTTGGGGTGCGTAGATATTATTTAGATTTTTTTCGATTCACGTAAAATTAGAATTTCGGTATTTTACATGAGAGCGCATATTGAGTTGGTGCATATACTACAAAACAGAGTAGAAAAGAGCATTGTATATTTTTGCTTACGGATTATATTCACAGCAATTTTTCTTTTAACATTGGGGTGCCTAGATTATGTTTAGATTTTTTTCCATTCGGTTAGATATATAATTTTTGTATTGTACATGAGAGAGCATATGGAGTTGGAGTATAAACTCCAAAACACAGTAGAATAAGGCAGTGTATATTTTTTCTGACAGACTATATTCAGAGCAATTTTGCTATTAACATTGGGCTGCGTAGATAATATTTAGATTATTTTCAATTTGCTTAAATACAGAATTTCTGTATTTTACATGAGAGAGCATATGGAGTTGTTGTATATACGCCAAATCAGAGTAGAATAGGGCATTGTATATTTTCTCTGACAGATTTTATTCAGAGCAATTTTGTTTGTAACATTGGGGTCCCTAGATAATATTTAGATTTTTTCGATTCGTGTAAAATTAGAATTTCGGTATTTTAATTGAGAGAGCATACTTATTTGGTGTATACACTCCAAAACAAAGTAGAATAAGGCATTGTATATTTTTTGTAACAGAATATATTCAGAGACATTTTCTTTTAACTTTGAGGTACCTAGATATTATTTAGAATTTTCGATTCACGTAAAATTATAATTACGGTATTTAAAGTGAGAGAGCATATTGAGCTGGTGTATATACTTCAAAACAGAGTAGAAAAGGGAATTGTATATTTTTTCTGACAAATTATATTCAGAGCAATTTTGCTTTTAACATTGTGGTTCCTGGATAATATTTAGAATTTTTTTGATTCACGTAAAATTAGAATTTTGGTATTTTACATGAGAGAGCGTACTGCGTTGGTGTATTTACACCAAAACAGAGTAGAATAGGGCATTGTATATTTTTTCTGACAGATTATATTTAGAGCAATTTTGCTTTTAACATTGGAGTGCCTAGATAATATTTAGAGTTTTCTCTATTCGCTTAAATATGGAATTTCTATATTTTACATGAGAGAGCATATTGAGTTCGTGTATATATCCCAAAATAGAGTAGAATAAAGCATTGTATATTTTTTTCTGACAGATTATATTCAGAGCAATTTTGCTTTTAACTTCGGGGTGCCTAGATAATATTTAGATTTTTTTCGATTCACGTAAATTTAGAATTTCTCTATTTTACATGAGAGAGCATACTGAGTTGGTGAATATACACCAAAACAGAGTAGAATAGGGCATTGTATATTTTTTCTGACAGATGATATTCAGAGCAATTTTGTTTTTAACATTGCGGTGCCTAGATACTTTAGATTTTTTAGATTCGGGTGAAATTGAATCTTTGTATTTTACATGAGAGAGCATACTGAGTTTGTGTATATACTCCAAAACAGAGTAGAATAAGGCAGTGTGTATTTTTTCTAACAGACTATATTCAGAGCCATTTTCTTTTAACTTTGGGGTGCGTAGATATTATTTAGATTTTTTTGATTCGCGTAAATTAGAATTTCGGTATTTTACATGAGAGAGCATACTGAGTTGTTGTATATACTCCAAAACAGAGTAGAAAAGAACATTGTATATTTTTTATGACAGATTATATTCGGAGCAATTTTGCTTTCAATATTGGATTGCCTAGATAATATTTAGATTTTTCTCTATTCGCTTAAATATAGAATTTCTGTTTTTAACCTGAGAGAGCATATGGAGTTGGTGTATATACTCCAAAACAGAGTATAATTGGGCATTGTATATTTTTTCTGACAGATTATATTCAGAGCAATTTTACTTTTACCTTTGGGGTGCCTAGATAATATTTAGATTTTTTTAGATCCACGTAAATTTAGAATTTCTCTGTTTTACATGAGAGAGCATAGTGAGTAAGTTTATATACACCAAAAGAAGTAGAATAGGGCATTGTATATTTTTTCTGACAGATTATATTCAGAGCAATTTTGTTTTTAACATTGGGGTGCCTAGATAATATTTAGATATTTTCGATTATGGTAATATTAGAATTTCGGTATTTTACATAAGAGATCATACTGAGTTCGTGTATATACTTTAAAACAGAGAAGAATAAGGCATTGTATATCTTTTCTAACAGACTATATTCACAGCCATTTTCTATTAACTTTTGGGCGCCTAGATATTATTTAGATTTTTTTCGGTTCACGTAAATTTTGAATTTCTTTATTTTACGTGAGAGAGCATATTGAGGTGGTGTATATACTACAAAAGAGAGTAGAAAAGGGCATTTTATATTTTTTCTGTCAGATTATATTCAGAGCAATATTGCTTTTAACATTGGGTTGCCTAGATAATATTAATGTTTTTTCGATTCGGGTACAATTAGAATTTCAGTATTTTACATGAGAGGGCATATTGAGTTGGTGTATATACTCCAAAACAGAGTAGAATAGGGCATTGTATATTTTGTCAGATTATATTCAGAGTAATTTTGTTTTTAACATTGGAATGCCTAGATAATATTTAGATGTTTTCGATTCGGGTAAAATTAGAATTTCGGTATTTTACATGAGAGAGCATACTGAGTTGGTTTATATACTCCAAAACAGATTAGAATAAGGCATTGTATATTTTTTCTACCATACTATATTCAGAGCCATTTTCTTTAAACTTTGGGGCGCCTAGATATTATTTAGATTTTTCTCGATTCGCGTAAAATTAGAATTTTGGTATTTTAAAAGACAGAGCATATTGATTTGGTGTATATACTCCAAAACAAAGTGGAAAAGGGAATTTTATATTTTTTCTGACAGATTATATTCAGAGCAATTTTGCTTTCAACATTGGATTGCCTAGATAATATTTAGATTTTTCTCCATTCGCTTAAATATAGAATATCTGTTTTTTACATGAGAGAGCATATGAAGTTGCTGTATATACTCCAAAACAGAGTAGAATAGGTCATTGTAAATTTTTTCTGACAGATTATATTCAGAGCAGTTTTGTTTATAACATTGTGGTGCCTTGATAATATTTATATTTTTTCGATTCAGGTAAAATTATAATTTTTGTATTTTGCATGAAAGGGCATATTGAGTTGGTGTATATACTACAAAACAGAGTAGAAAAGGGCATTGTATATTTTCTATGACAGATTATACGCAGAACAATATTGTTTTCAACATTGGGGTGCCCAGATAATATTTAGATTTTTTTCGATTCGCTTAAATATAGAATTTTTGTATTTTACATGAGAGAGCATATGGAGTTGGTGTATATATGCAAAAACCGATTAGAATAGGGCATTGTATATTTTTTCTGACAGATTATATTCAGAGCAATTTTGTTTTTAACATTGGGGTGCCTAGATTATTTTCAGATTTTTTTCGATTCGCTAAATACAGATTTACTCTATTTTACATAAGTGAGCATATGAAGTTGGTTTACATACTCCAAAACAGAGTAGAATAGGTCATTGTATATTTTTTCTGACAGATTATATTCAGAGCAATTTTGTTTTCAACATTGGGGTGCCTAGATAATATTTAGATTTTTTTCCATTACGGTAATATTATAATTTCAGTATTTTACATAAGAGACCATACTGAGTTGGTGTATATACTTTAAAACAGAGAAGAATAAGGCATTGTATATTTTTTCTAACAGAATATATTCAGAACCATTATCTTTTAACTTTTGGGCGCCTAGATATTATTTAGATTTTTTTCAATTCACATAATTCCAAATTTCTGTATTTTACGTGAGAGAGCATATTGAGGTCTTGTATATACTACAAAAAGAGTAGAAAAGGGCATTTTATATTTTTTCTGTCAGATTATATTCAGAGCAATATTGCTTTTAACATTGGATTGCCTAGATAATATTTAGATTGTTTCGATTCGAGTAAAATTAGAATTTCTCTATTTTACATTTGAGAGCATATTGAGTTGGTGTATATACTCCAAAACAGAGTAGAACATGGCATTGTATATTTTTTTCTGAATGATTATATTAAGATCAATTTTGTTTTTAATATTGGGGTGCCTAGCTAATATTTAGATTTTTTCGATTCGGGTAAAAATAGAATTTCTCTATGTTACAAGAGAGAGCATACTGAGTTGGTGTATATACTCCAAAACGGAGTAGAAAAAAGCATTGTATATTTTCTATGACAGACTATATTCATAGCCATATTCTTTTAACTTTGGCGCGCCTATATATTATTGAGATTTTTTTCGAATCGCGTAAAATTTGATTTTCGGTATTTTATGAGAGAGCATATAAAGTTGGTGTATATACTACAAAACAGAGTAGAATAGGACATTCTATATTTTTTCCGACAGATTATATTCAAAGTAATTTTTTTTTTCACATAGGGGTGCCTAGATTATATTTAGATGTTTTCGTTTCTGGTAAAATTAGAATTTCTGTATTTTACCTGAGAGAGCATATTGAGTTGATGTATGTACTACAAAACAGAGTAGAAAATGGCATTGTATATTTTTTCTGACAGATTATATTCAGAGCAATTTTGCTTTTAACATTGGGGTGCCTATATAATTTGATTTTTTTCGATTCGCTTAAATATAGAATTTTTGTATTTTACATGAGAGAGCATACTTAACTGGTGTACATACACCAAAACAAAGTAGAATAAGGCATTGTGTATTTCTTCTAACAGACTATATTCAGACCCATTTTCTTTTAACTTTGAAGCGCCTTGATATTATTCAGATTTTTTTCGATTCATGTAAAATTAGAATTTCGGTATTTTACATGAGAGAGCATATTGAGTTGGTGTATATACTCCAAAACAGAGTAGAAAAGGGCATTGTAAATTTTATCTGACAGATTATATTCAGAGAAATTTTGTTTTTAACGTTGGGGTGCCTAGATAATATTTACATTTTTTTGGTTCTCTTAAATATATAATTTCTATATTTTACATGAGAGAGCGTATGGATTTGGTGTATATACTCCAAAACAGAGTAGAAAAAAGCATTGTATATTTTTTCTGAAAGATTATATTTAGATAATTTTGCTTTTAATATTGGGGTGCCTAGATAATATTTAAATTTTTTTTCGATTTGCTTTAATTGAGAATTTCTGTAATTTACATTTGAGACCATATGTAGTTTGTGTATATACTCCAACACAGAGTAGAATAAGGCATTGTATATTTTTTCTGAGAGAATATATTCAGAGAAATTTTGTTTTTAACATAGGGGTGCCTAGATAATATTTAGATATTTTTCGATTCGGAAAAAATTAGAATTTCAGTATTTTCCATGAGGGAGCAAACTGAGTTGGTGTATATACTCCAAAACAGAGCAGAATAAAGCATTGTATATTTTCTCTAAAATACTATATTCAGAGCCATTTTCTTTTAACTTTGGGGCGCCTAGATATTATTTAGATTTTTTTTGATTCACGTAAAATCAGAATTTCGGTATTTTACATGATAGATCATATTAACTTGGTGCATATACTACAAAACAGAGTCGAAGAAACCATTATATATTTTTTCTGACAGATTATATTCAGAGCAATTTTGCTTTTAACATTGGGGTGCCTAGATAATCTTTAGATTTTTTTTCATTCGTTTAAATACAGAATTTTTGTATTTTACATGAGAGAGCATATGGAGTTGGTGTATATACTCCAAAAATGTGTAGAATAGGGCATTGTATATTTTTTCTGACAGATTATATTCAGAACAATTTTGCTTTTAACATTGGGGTGCCTAGATAATATTTAGATTTCTTTCGATTCGCTTAAATATAGAATTTCTGTATTTTACATGAGAGAGCATATGGAGTTGGTTTATATACTCCAAAACAGAGTAGAATAGGGCATTCTATATTTTCTCTGACAGATTATGTTCAACGCAATTTTGTTTTTCACATAGGGGTGCCTAGATTATATTTAGATTTTTTCGATTCGGGTAAAATTTGAATTTCTGTATTTTACATGAGAGCGCATATTGAGTTGATGTATATACTATAAAACAGAGTAGAAAATGGCATTGTATGTTTTTTCTGACAGACTATATTCAGAGCAATTTTGCTTTTAACATTAGAGTGCCTAGATAATATTTAGATTTTTTTCAATTGACTTAAATATAGAATTTTTGTATTTTACATGAGAGAGCATACTGAACTGGTGTATATACTCCAAAACAAAGTAGAATAAGGCATTGTATATTTTTTCTAACAGACTATATTCAGACCCATTTTCTTTTAACTTAGGGTCGCCTTGATATTATTCAGATTTTTTTCGATTCGCGTAAAATTAGAATTTCGGTATTTTAAATGAGAGAGCATATTGATTTGGTGTATATACTCTAAAACAGAGTAGAAAAGAACATTGTATATTTTTTCTGACAGATGATATTCAGAGTAATTTTGCTTTTAACATTTGTGTGCCTAGATTATATTTAGATTTCATTCAATTCGTTTAAATATAGAATTTCTGTATTTTACATGAGAGAGAATATGGAGTTCGTTTATATAGTCCAAAAGAGAGTAGAATACGGGATTGTATATTTTTTTGACAGATTATATTCAGAGCAATTTTGTTTTTAACATTGGGATGCCTAGATAATATTTAGATTTTTTTCGATTTGCTTAAATATAGAATTTTTGCATTTTACCTGAGACAGCGTATTGAGTTGATGTATATATTCCAAAGCAAAGTACAATACGGAATTGTATATTTTTTCTGACAGAATATATTCAGAGCTATTTTGTTTTTAACATTGGGGTGCCTATATAATATTTAAATTTTTTTCGATTCACTTAAATATAGAATTTCTGTATTTTATATGAGAGAGCATATGGAGTTGGTGTATATACTCCAAAACAGTGTAGAAACCCGCATTGTATATTTTTTCTGACAGATTATATTCAGAGCAATTTTGCTTTTATTGTTGGGGTGCCCAGATAATATTTAGTTATTTTTCGATTCATCTAAAATTATAATTTCTGTATTTTACATGAGAGAGCAAACTGAGTTGGTGTATATACTCCGAAACAGAGTAGAAAAGGGCATTGTGTATTTTTTGTGACAGATTATATTCAGAGAAATTTTGCTTTTAACATTGGCGTGCCTAGATAATATTTAGATTTTTTTCGATTCACGTAAATTTAGAATTTCGGTATTTTACATGAGAGCGCATATCGATTTGGTGTATATACTACAAAACAGAGTAAAATAAAGAATTGTATATTTTTTGACAGATTATTTTCAGAGCAATTTTGCTTTCAATATTGGGGTGCCTAGATAATATTTAGATTTTTTTCGATTTGCTTAAATATAGAATTTCTGTGTTTTACATGAGAGAGCATATGAAGTTGGTGTATATACTCCAAAACAGAGTAGAATAGGGCATTGTATATTTTTTCTGACATTATATTCAGAGCAATTTGGATTTTAACATTGGGGTGCGTAGATAATATTTAGATTTTTTCGCTTCGTGTAAGATTAGAATTTCGATATTTTACATGAGCGAGTATACTGAGTTAGTGTATATACTGAAAAACAGAGTAGAATAGGGTATTGTAAACTTTTTCTGACAGTTTATATTCTGAGCAATTTTGTTTTTAACATTGGGGTGCCTAGATAATATTTAGATTTTTTCGATTTGGGTAAAATTAGAATTTCTCTATTTTACACGAGAGAGCATACTTTGTTGGTTTATATAGTCCAAAACATAGTAGAATAAGGCATTGTATATTTTTCCTAACAGACTATATTCAGAGACATTTTCTTTTAAGTTTGGGGTGCCTAGATATTATTTAGATATTTTTGGATTCGCTTAAATAAATAATTTCTGTATTTTACATGAGAGAGCATATGGAGTTGGTGTATATAATCCAAAACAGAGTAGAAAAGGGCATTCTATATTTTTTCTGACTGATTATATTCAGAGCAATTTTGCTTTTAACATTGGGGTGCCTAGATAATATTTAGATTTTCTTCGATTCCCTTAAATATAGAATTTTTGTATTTTACATGAGAGAGCAGGTAGAGTTGGTGTATATACTGAATAAAAGAGTAGATTTGTTCATTGTATATTTTTTCTGACACTTTATATTCCGAGAAATTTTGTTATTAACATAGGGGTGCCTAAATAATATTTAGATATTTTCGATTTGGGTAAAATTAGAATTTCTGTATTTTACACGAGAGCACATATTGATTTGGTTTATATACTGCAAAACAGATTAGTAAAGGGCATTGTATATTTTCTCTGGCAGATTATATTCAGAGCAATTTTGCTTTTAACATTTGGGTGCCTAGATTATATTTAGATATTTTAGATTCCCTTAAATATAGAATTTCTGTGTTTTACATGAGAGAGCATATGCAGTTGGTGTATATACTCCAAAACAGAGTAGAATAGGGCATTGTATATTTTTTCTGACATTTTATTCAGAGCAATTTTGATTTTAACATTTGGGTGTCTGGATAATATTTAGATATTTTTGATTCGGGTAAAATTAGAATTTCGATGTTTTACATGAGAGAGTATACTGAGTTGGTGTATATACTCCAAAACAGAGTAAAATAAGGCATTGTATATTTTTTCTAACAGACTATATTCAGAGCCGTTTTCTTTTAACTTTGGGGAGCCTAGATATTATTTAGATTTTTTTTTCACGTAAAATTAGAATTTCTGTATTTTACATGAGAAAGCATATTGAGGTGGTCTATATACTCCAAAACAGAGTAGAAAAAAGCATTGTATATTTTTTCTGACAGATTAGATTCAGAGCAAATTTGCTTTTAGCATTGGCATGCCTTGATAATATTTATATTTTTTTCGATTTGCTTAAATATAGAATTTCTGTATTTTACATGGGAGAGCATATGGAGTTGGTGTATATATTTCATAACAGAGTAGAATGGGGCATTTTATATTTTTTCTGACAGATTATATTGATAACAATTTTGTTTTTAACATTGGAGTAAGTATATAATATTTAGATTTTTTTCAATTCGCTTAAGTACAGAATTTCTGTATTTTACATGAGAGATCATCTGGAGTTCGTGTATATACAACATAACAGTGTAGAACAGGGCATTGTATATTTTCTCTGAAAGACTATATTCAGAGCAATTTTGGTTTTAACATTTGGGTGCCTAGATAATATTTAGATTTTTTTCAATTCACGTAAAATTAGAATTTCTGTATTTTACATGAGAGAGCATATTGAGTTGGTGTATATACTACAAAACAGAGTAGAAAATGGCATTGTAAATTTTTTCTAACAGACTATATTCATAGCCATTTTCTTTAAATTTCGGGTGCCTAGATATTATTTAGATTTTTTTCCATTCGCGTAAAATTAGAATTTTGGTATTTTACATGAGAGAGCATATTTTGTTGGTTTATATGCTACAAAACAGAGTAGAAAAGGGCATTTTATATTTTTTCTGACAGAATATATTCAGAGCAATTTTGGTTTTAACACTGGGGTGCGTAGATAATATTTACATTTTTTTCAATTTGCTTAAATATAGAATTTCTGTATTTTACATGAGAGAGCCAATGGAGTTGGTGTATATACTCCAAAACAGAGTAGAATAGGGCATTGTATATTTTATCTGACAGATTATATTCAGAGCAATTTTGTTTTTAACATTGAAGTGCCTAGATTATATTTAGATTTTTTCGATTCGTTTAAAATTAGAATTTCTTTATTTTACATGACAGAGCATAGTGACTTGGTGTATATACTCCAAAACATAGTAGAATAAGGAATTGTATATTTGTTCCAACAGATTATATTCAGAGCCATTTTGCTTTTAAGGTTGGGGTGCCAAGATACTCTTTAGATTTTTTTCGATTCATGTAAAATTAGAATTTCGGTATTTTCCATGAGAGAGCATACTGAGTTGGTGTATATACTCCAAAACAGTGAAATACGGCATTGTATATTTTTTATGACAGATTATATTCAGAGCAATTTTGTTTTCAACATTGAGGTGCCTAGATAATATTTCGATTTTTTTTGATTCACGTAAAATTATTTTTTCGGTATTCTACCTGAGAGAGCATACTCAGTTGGGGTATATACTCCAAAACAGAGGAGAATAAGGCATTGTATATTTTGTCTAACAGACTATATTCAGAGCCATTTTCTTTTACCTTTGGGGCGCCTAGATATTATTTAGATTTTTTCGATTCTGGTAAAATTAGAATTTGAGTATTTTACATGAGAGACCATATTAATTTGTTGTATGTACTACAAAACAGAGTCGAAAACGGCATTGTATATTTTTTCTGACAGATTATATTCAGAGCAATTTTACTTTTAACATTGGGGCTTCTAGATAATATTTAGATTTTTGTTGATTTGTTTTAATATAGAATTTCTGTATTTTACATCAGAGAGCATATGGAGTTGGTGTATAAACTCCAAAACAGAGTAGAATAGGGCATTGTATATTTATTCTGACAGATTATATTCAGAGCAATATTTCTTTTAAAATTGGTGTGCCTAGACAATATTTAGATTTTTTTCGATTCGCTTAAATATAGAATTTCTGTATTTTACAAGAGAGAGCATACTGAGTTGGTGTATATACTCCAAAACAGAGTAGAATAAGGCATTGTATATTTTTCTCTAACACACTATATTCATAGCCATTTTCTTTTAAATTTAGGGTGCCTAGATATTATTTAGATTTTTTTCGATTAGCGTAAAATTAGAATTTCAGTATTTTACATGAGAGAGCATATTGAGTTTGTGTATATACTTTAAAAAAGAGTAGAATAGGGAATTATATATTTTTTCTGACAGGGTATATTTAGAGCAATTTTAATTTTAACATTGCGGTGCCTAGATAATATTTACCTTATTTTCAATTCACGTAAAACTAGGATTTCGTTATTTTACATGAGAGAGCATACTGAGTTGGTGTATATACTCCAAAACAGAGTAGAATAGGGCATTGTATATTTCTTCTGATAGATTATATTCAGAGCAATTTTGCTTTGAACATTGGGGTGCCTAGATATTATTTAGATTTTTTTGAATTTTAGTAAAATTAGAATTTGGGTATTTTAAATGAAAGAGCATATTGAGTTTGTGTATATACTACAAAACAGAGTAATAAAGGGCATTGTATATTTGTTCTGACAGATAATATTCAGAGCAATTTTGCTTTTATCATTGGGGTGCCTAGATAATATTTAGATTTTTTCTGATTTGCTAAAATATTGAATTTCTGTATTTTACATGAGAGAGCATATGGAGTTGGTGTATATACTCCAAAACAGAGTAGAATAGGGCATTGTATATTTTTCATGACAGACTATGTTAAGAGAAATTTTGTTTTAACATTGGGGTGCCTAGATAATATTTACATTTTTTTCGATTCGCTTAAATATAGAATTTCTGTATTTTACATGAGAGAGCATATGGAGTTGGTGTATGTAATCCAAAACAATGTAAAAAAGGGCATTTTATATTTTTTATGACAGATTATATTCAGAGAAATTTTGCTTTTAACTTTGGGGTGCCTAGATAATATTTAGATTTTTTCGATTTGGGTAAAATTACAATTTCTGTATTTTACACGAGAGAGCATACTGAGTTGGTGTATATACTCCAAAACATAGTAGAATAAGGCATTGTATATTTCTTCTAACATACTATGTTCAGAGCCATTTTCTTTTAACTTTGAGGCGCCTAAATATTATTTAGATTTTTTTCGATTCGCTTAAATATAGAATTTCTGTATTTTACATGAGAGAGCATATGGATTTGGTGTATATAATCCAAAACAGAGTAGAGAAGGGCATTGTATATTTTTTCTGACAGATTATATTCAGTGCAATATTGCTTTTAACATAGGGTTGCCTTGATAATATTTAGATTTTTTTGATTCTGCTAAAATTAGAATTTCTGTATTTTATATAAGAGAGCATATGGATTTGGTGTATATATTACAAAATAGAGTAGAATAGGGCATTGTATATTTTTTCTGACAGATGATATTCAGAGAAATTTTGCTTTCAAAATTAGGGTGCCCAGATAATATTTAGATTTTTTTCGATTCGCTTAAATTTAGAATTTCTGTATTTTATAAGAGAGAGCATATGGAGTTGGTGTATATAATCCAAAACAGAGTAGAAAACGGCATTTTATATCTTTTCTGACAGATTATAATCAGAGCAATTTTGTTTTTAACATTGGGGTGCCTAGATAATATTTAGATTTTCTTGATTTGGGTAAAATTATAATTTCTGTATTTTACATGAGAGAGCATACAGAGTTGGTGTATTTACTCCAAAACAGAGTACAATAAGGCATTGTATATTTTTTCTAACAGACTATATTAATAGCCATTTTCTTTTAACTTTGGGGCGCCTAGATATTATTTCAATGTTTTTCGATTCACGTAAAATTTGAATTTCGGTATTTTACATGAGAGAGCATATTGACTTGGTGTATATACTCCAAAACAGAGTAGAAAAGGGCATTGTATATTTTTTCTGACAAAATATATTCAGAGTAATTTTGCTTTTAACATTGGTGTGCCTAGATAATATTTAGATTTTTTCGATTCGGGTAAGTTAGAAATTTGGTATTTCACATGAGAGAGCATACTGAGTTTGTGTATATACTCCAAAATAGAGTAGAATAAAGCTTTCTATATTTTTTCTAACTGACTATATTCACAGCCATTTTCTTTTTACTTTGGGGTGCCTAGCTATTATTTAGATTTATTTCGATTCGCATAAAATTAGAATTTCTGTATTTTACATGAGAGAGCATATTGAGTTGGTGTATATACTCTTAAAGTGAGTAGAAAAGGGCATTGTATATTTTTTCTGACAGATTATATTCAGAGTAATTTTTCTTTTAACATTGGGGTGCCTAGATAATATTTAGATTTTTTTAGATTCGCTTAAATATAGAATGTCTGTATTTTACATGAGAGAACATATAAAGTTGGTGTTTGTACTCCAAAACAGAGTAGAATAAGGCACTGTATATTTTTTCTGACAGATGATATTCAGAGCAATTCTGTTTTTAACATTGGGGTGCCTATATAATATTTAGATTTTTTTTGATACGGAAAAAATTAGAATTTCAGTATTTTACATGAGGCAGCACACTGAGTTGGTGTATATACTCCAAAACAGAGTAGAATAAGGCATTGTATATTTTCTCTAACACACTATATTCAGAGCCATTTTATTTTAACATTGGGGCGCCTAGATATTATTTATATTTTTTTTGATTCGCATCAAATCAGAATTTCAGTATCTTACATGAGACAGCATGTTAACTTGGTGTATATACTACAAAACAGAGTCGAAAAAGGCATTGTATATTTTTTCTGACAGATTATATTCAGAGCAATTTTGCTTTTAACATTGGAGTCCCTAGATTATATTTAGATTTTTTTGATTCGCATAAATATAGAATTTCTGTATTTTACATAAGAGAGCATATGAAGTTGGTGTCTATACTACAAAATAGAGTAGAATAGGGCATTGTATATTTTTCTGACAGATTATATTGAGACCAATTTTCTTTTAACATTGGTGTGCCTACATAATATTTAGATTTTTTTTCATTCTCATAAAATTAGAATTTCGGTGTTTTACACCAGAGAGCATACTGGGTTGGTGTATAAACTCCAAAATAGAGTAGAATAGGGCATTGTATATTTTATCTAACAGACTATATTCAGAGCCATTTTCTTTTAGCTTTGGGTCGCCTAGATATTATTTAGATTTTTTTCGATTCACGTAAAATTATAATTTCAGTATTTTACATGAGAGAGCATAATGAGTTGTATATACTCCAAAACAGAGTAGAAAAGGCCATTGTATATATTTTCTGAAAGATTATATTCCAAGAAATTTTGCTTCTAACATTCGGGTGCCTAGATAATATTTAGATTTTCGTTGATTCACGTAAAATTAGAATTTCGGTATTTTACATAAGAGAGCATATTGAGTTGGTGTACATACTCCAAAACAGAATAGAATAAGGCATTGTATATTTTTTCAGACAGATTATATTCAGAGCAATTTTGCTTTTCACATTGGGATGCTTAGATAGTATTTAGATTTTTTTCAATTAGTTTAAATATAGAATGTCTGTATTTTACAAAAGAGAGCATATGGAGTTGGTGTATATAATACAAAAGAGTAGAATAGGGCATTGTATATTTTGTCTGACAGATTATATTCAGAGCAATTTTGTTTTTAAAATTGGGGTGCCTAGATATTATTTAGATTTTCGTTAATTCACGTAAAATTAGAATTTCGGTATTTTACTTGAGAGTGCATATTGAGTTGGTGTATATACGCCAAAACAGATTAGAAAAGGGCATTGTATATTTTTTCTGAGAGATTATATTTAGAGCAATTTTGCTTTTAACATTGTGGTGCCTTGATTGTATTTAGATTTTTTCGATTCACTTAAATATAGAATTTTGGTATTTTACATGAGAGAGCATATGGGGTTGGTGTATATACTCCTAAACAGAGTAGAATAGGGTATTGTATATTTTTTCTGACAGATTATATTCAGAGCAATTTTGTTTTTAACATTGGGGTGCCTAGATAATATTTAGATTTTTTCAATTCAGGTAAAATTAAAATTTCTGTGTTTTACATGAGAGAGCACACTGAGTTGGTGCATATACTCCAAAAAAGTTTAGAATAAGGCATTGTTTATTTTTTCTAACAGCCTATATTCAGAGCCATTTTCTTTTAACTTTGAAGTGCCTAGATATTATTTAGAATTTTCGATTCACGTAAAATTAGAATTACGCTATTTTACATGAGAGAGCATATTGAGTTGGTGTATATACTCAAAAACAGAGTAGAAGAGGGCATTGTATATTTATTTGACAGATTATATTCAGAGGAATTTTGCTTTTAACATTGTGGTGCCTGGAAAATATTAAGATTTTATTTTGATTCACGTAATATTAGTGTTTCGGTATTTTACATGAGAGAGCATACTGAGTTGGTGTATATACTCCAAAACAGAGTAGAAGACGGCATTGTATATTTTCTCTGACAGATTATATTCAGAAGAATTTTGCTTTTAATATTGTGGTGCCTTGAAAATATTTAGATTTTTATCGATTCACGTAAAATTAGAATTTCGGTATTTTACATGACAGTGCATAATGAGTTGGTGTATATACGCCAAAAGAGAGTAGAAAAGGGCATTGTATGTTTTGTCTGAAAGATTATATTCACAGCAATTTTGCTTTTAACATAGTGGTGCTTAGAATATATTTATATTTATTTCAATTCGCTTAAATATAGAAATTTGGTATTTTACATGAGAGTGCATTTGGAGTTGGTTTATACACTCCAAAACAGAGGAGAAAAGGGCATTGTATATTTTTTCTGACACACTATATTCAGAGCAATTTTGCTTGTAATATTACGACGCCTAGATAATATTTAGATTTATTTGAAATGGGTAAAATTAGAATTTCTGTATTTTACATGAGAGAGCATACTGAGTTGGTGTACATACTCCAAAACAGAGTAGAATAGGGCATCGTATATTTTTTCTGACTGATTATATTCAGAGCATTTTTGTTTTTAACATTGGGTGCCTAGATAATATGTAGATTTTTTCGATTCTGCTAAAATTACTATTTTTGTATTTTACATAACAGAGCATATGGAGTTGGTGTTTATATTACAAAATAGAGTAGAATAGGGCATTGTATATTTTTCCTGGCAGATTTTATTCAGATAAATTTTACTTTCAACATTAAGGTGCCTAGATAATATATAGATTTTTTTCTATTCTCTTAAATTTAGAATTTCTGTATTTTATATGAGAGAGCATATGGAGTTGTTTTATATACCCCAAAACAGAGTAGAATAGGGCATTGTATATTTTTTCTGACTGATTATATTCAGAGAAATTTTGTTTTTATCATTGGGGTGCCTAGATATTATTTAGATTTTTTTCGATTCGCATAAAATAAGAATTTTGGTATTTTACATGAGAGAGCATATTGAGTTGGTGTATACACTCCAAAACAGATTAGACAAGGACATTGTACATTTTGTCAGTCAGATTATATCCAGAGAAATTTTGCTTTAAACATTGAAGTGCCTAGATAATATTTACATTTTTTTCGATTCACATAAAATTAGAATTTTGGTATTTTACATGAGAGAGCATACTGAGTTGGTGTATATACTCCAAAACAGAGTAGAAGAGGGCATCATATATTTTTCTGACAGATTATATTCACAGCAATTTTGTTTTAAACATTGGGGTGCCTACATAATATTTAGATATTTTCGATTTGGGTAAAATTAGAATTTCTGTGTTTTACATGAGAGAGCATATTGAGTTGGTGTATATGCTCCAAAACAGAGTAGAAAAGGGCATTGTATATTTTTTCTAACACATTATATTAAGAGCAATTTTGCTTATAACCTTCGGGTGCCTAGATAATATTTAGATTTTTGTCGATTCAGGTAGAATTAGAATTTTGGAATTTTACAGGAGAGAGCGTACTGAGTTGGTGTATATACTCCAAAACAGGGTAGAATAGGGCATTGTATATGTTTTCTTACAGATTATATTCAGAGCAATGTTGTTTTTAACATTGGGGTTCCTAGATAATATTTAGATTTTTTAGATTCGGATAAAATTAGAATTTCGGTATTTTACATGAGAGAGCACACTGAGTTGGTGTATATACTTCAAAAGAGAGTAGAATAAGGCATTGTATATTTTTTTCTAACAGAATATATTCAGAGCCATTTTTTTTAACTTTGGGGTGGCTAGATATTATTTAGGTTTGTTTCCATTTGCGTAAAATTAGCATTTCGGTATTTTACATGAGAGAGCATATGGAGTTGGTGTATATACTCCAAAACAGAGTAGAATAGGGCATTATATATTTCTTCTGACTGATTATATTCAGAGTAATTTTGCTTTTAACATTTGGGTGCCTAGATAATATTTAGATTTTTTTCGATTCGCTGAAGTATAGAATTTCAGTATTTTACATGAGAGACCATATGGAGTTGGTGTATGTACTCCAAAACATAGTAGAATAGGGCATTGTATATTTTTTTCTGACAGATTATATTCAGAGCAAGTTTGTTTTTAACATTGGGGTGCCTAGATAATATTGAAATTATTTTGAATCGGGTAAAATTCGTATTTTGGTATTCTAAATGAGAGAGCATACTGATTTGGTGTATATACTCCAAAACAGAGTAGAATAAAGCATTGTATATTTTTTCTAACAGAATATATTTAGTGCCATTTTCTTTTAACTTTGGGGCGCCTAGATATTATTTAGAATTTTGTCGATTTGCTTAAATATAGAATTTCTGTATTTTCCATGAGAGAGCATATGGAGCTGGTTTATATGCTCCAAAAAGAGTAGAATAAGGCATTGTATATTTTTTCTGACAGATCATTTCAGAGCAATTTTGTTTTTAACATTGCAGTGCCTAGATAATATTTAGATTTTTTCGATTCGGGTAAAATTAGAATTTCTGTATTTTACATGAGAGAGCATACTGAGTTGGTGTATACACTTCAAAACAGAGTAGAATAAGACATTGTATATTTTCTCTAACACACTATATTCAGAGTCACTTTCTTTTAACTTTGGGGCGCCTAGATATTATTTAGAATTTTTTGATTTGTGTAAAACCAGAATTTCGGTATTTTACATAAGATAGCATATTACCTTGGTGTATATACTACAAAGCAGAGTCGTAAAAGGCATTGTATATTTCTTCTGACAGATTATATTCAGAGCAATTTTTCTTTTAATATTGGGGTGCCTAGATAATTTTAGATTTTTTTCGATTCTATTAAATATAGAATTGCTGTATTTTACATGAGAGAGCATATGGAGTTGGTGTATATACTCCAAAACAGAGTAGAATAGGGCATTCTATATTTTTTCTGACAGATTATATTCAATGCAATTTTGTTTTTTACATAGGGGTGCCTAGATTATATTTAGATTTTTTCGATTCAGGTAAGATTACAATTCCTGTATTTTACATGAGAGAGCATATTGAGTTGATGTATATACTCCAAAACAGAGTAGAATAGGGTATTATATATTGTTTCTGACAGATTACCTTCAAAACAATTTTGTTTTTAACATTGGGGTACCAGATAATGTTTAGATTTTTTCGATTTGGGTAAAATTATAATTTCTGCATTTTACATATGAGCATACTGAGTTGGTGTATATACTCCAAAACAGAGTAGAACAAGGCATTGTATACTTTCTTTAAAAGACTAGATTCAGATCCATTTTCTTGTAACTTTTTTGCACCTAGACGTTATTTAGATTTTTTTCGTATCTCTTAAATATATAATTTTTATATTTTACATGAGAGAGCACATGGATTTGGTGTATATACTCCAAAACAGAGTAAAAAGAGCATTGTATATTTTTTCTGACAGATTATATTCAAAGCAATTTTACTTTTAACATTGGGGTGCCTAGATAATATTTAGATTTTTTTCGATTCGCTTTAATAGAGAATTTCTGTATTTTACATGAGAGAGCATACGGAGTTGGTGTATATACTCCAAAACCGAGTAGAATAAGGCATTGTATATTTTTTCTAACACATTATATTCAGAGCCATTTTCTTTTAACTTTGGGGTGCCTAGATATTATTTAGATTGTTTTCGATTTGCTTAAATATAGAATTTCTGTATTTTTCATGAGAGAGCATATGGAGTTGGTGTATATACTACAAAACAGAGTAGAAAAGGGCATTGTATTTTTTTCTGACAGATTATATTCATAGCAATTTTGCTTTTAACATTGGGTTGCCTAGATAATATATCGATTTTTTTCGATTAGCTTAAATATAGTATTCCTGTATTTTACATGAGACAGCATACGGAGTTGGTGTATATACACCAAAACAGAGTAGAATAAGGCATTGTATATTTTTTCTAACAGACTATATTTCGAGCCATTTTTCTTTAACTTTCCGGCGCCTAGATATTATTTAGATTTATTTCGATTCCCGTAAATTTAGAATTTCGGTATTTTACATGAGAGAGCGTATTTAGTTGGTGTATATACTCCAAAACAGAGTAGAAAATCGCATTATATATTTTTTCTGACAGATTTTCTTCGGAGCAATTTTGCTTTTAACATTGGGGTTCCTAGATAATATTTAGATTTTTTTTGATTCGCTTTAATATAGAATTACTGTATTTTACATTAGAGAGCATATGGAGTTCGTGTATATTCTCCAAAACAGAGTAGAAAAGGGCATTGTATATTTTTTGTGACAGATTATATTCAGAGCAATTTTGCTTGTAGTATTACGACGCCTAGATAATATTTATATCTTTTCCGATTCGCTTAAATATAGAATTTCGGTATTTTACATGAGAGAGCATACTGAGTTGGTGTATATACTCCAAAACAGAGTAGAATAAGGCATTGTATATTTTTTAACAGACTATATTCAGAGCCCTTTTCTTTTAACTTTAGGACTCCTAGATATTATTTAGATTTTTTTCGATAGACGTAAATTAGAATGTCAGTATTTTACATGAGAGAGCATATTGAGTTGGTATATATACTCCAAAACAGAGTAGAAAAGTGCATTGTATATTTATTCTGACAGAATATATTCAGAGCAGTTTCTTTCTAACATTAAGGTGCCTAGATAATATTTAGATTTTTTTTCGATTCGCATAAATATAGAATTTCTGTATTTTAAATGAGACAGCGTATGGAGTTGGTTTATGTACTCCAAAACAGAGTAGAATAGGGCATTGTATATTTCTTCTGACTGATAATATTCAGAGTAAATTTGTTTTTAACATTGCGGTGCCTAGATTATATTTAGATTTTTTCGATTGGGGTAAAATTAGAATTTCTGTATTTTACATGACAGAGCATACTGAGTTGGTGTATATTATTCAAAACAGAGTAGAATAAGGCATTGTATATTTTTGTAACAACCTATATTCACAGCCATTTTTTTTTAACATGGCGCGCAAAGATATTACTTAGATTTTTTTCGATTCGCGTAAAATTTGATTTTCTGTATTGTATATAAGAGAGCATATTGAGTTGGTGTGAATACTCCAAAACAAAGTAGCAAAGGGCATTGTATATTTTTTCTGACAGATTATATTCATAGAAATTTTGTTTTTACCATTGGGGTGCCTAGATAATATTTAGATTTTTTTTGATTCGGGTAAAATTAGAATTTCTGTATTTTACATGAGAGAGCATATGGAGTTGGTGTATATACTCCAAAACAGAGTAGAATAGTGCATTGTATATTTTTTTGACAGATTATATTCAGAGCAATTTTGCTTTTAACATTGGGGTGCCTTGATAATATTTATATTTTTTCGATACGGGTAAAATTAGAATTTCTGTATTTTACATGAGAGAGTATACTGAGTTGGTGTATATACTCCAAAACAGTGTAGAATAAGGGATTGTATGTTTTTTCTAACAGAGTATATTCAGAGCCATTTTCTTTTAAATTTGGGGCGCCTAGATATTATTTAGACATTTTCGATTCGCGTAAAATTAGAATTTCTGTATTTTACCTGAGAGAGCATATTGAGTTGGTGTATATACTCCAAAACAGAGTAGAAAAAAGCATTGTATATTTTTTCTGACAGATTATATTCACAGCAATTTTGCTTTTAACATGAGGGACCCTAGATAATATTTAGATTTTTTTCGATTCGTTTAAATATAGAATTTCTGTATTTTACATGAGAGAGCATATTGAGTTGGTGTATATACTACAAAAAAGAGTAGAAAAGGGCATTGTATTTTTTTTCTAACCAATTATATTCAGAGCAATTTTGCTTTTAACATTAGGTTGCCTAGATAATATTTAGATTTTTTTCGATTCGCTTAAATATAGAATTTTAGTATTTTACATGAGAGAGCATACAGAGTTGGTGTATATACACCAAAACAGAGTAGAATAAGGCATTGTATATTTTTCCTAACAGACTATATTCTGAGCCATTTTCCTTTAACTTTCGGGCGCCTAGATATTATATAGATTTTTTTCGATTCCTGTAAAATTAGAATTTCGGTATTTTACGTGAGAGAACATATTTAGTTGGTATATATACTCCAAAACAGAGTAGGAAAGCGCATTATATATTTTTTCTGACAGATTTTCTTCGGAGCAATTTTGCTTTTAACAATTGGGTGCCTAGATAATATTTAGATTTTTTTTGATTCGCTTTAATATACAATTACTGTATTTTACATTAGAGAGCATATGGAGTTCGTGTATATTCTTCAAAACAGAGTAAACAAGGGCATTGTATATTTTTTCTGACAGATTATATTCAGAGCAATTTTGCTTGTAATATTACGACGCTTAGATAATATTTAGATTTTTTTCAATTCGCTTAAATATAGAATTTCGGTATTTTACATGAGAGAACATACTGAGTTGGTGTATATACTCCAAAACAGAGTAGAATAAGGCATTGTATATTTTTTTAACACACTATATTCAGAGCCCTTTTCTTTTAGCTTTAGGGCTCCTAGATATTATTTAGATTTTTTTCGATAGACGTAAATTAGAATGTCGGTATTTTACATGAGAGAGCATCTTGAGTTGGTATATATACTCCAAAACAGAGTAGAATAGGGCATTGTATATTTTTTATGACTGACTATATTCAGAGCATTTTTGTTTTTAACATTGGGGTGTCTAGATTATATTTAGATCTTTTCGATTCTGGTAAAATTGGAATTTCTGTATTTTACTTAAGATTGCATATGGAATTGGTGTATATATTACAAAATAGAGTAGAATAGGTCATTGTATATTTTTTCTGACAGATTATATTTAGAGCAGTTTTGCTTTCAACATTAGGGTGCCTAGATAATATTTAGATTTTTTTCGATTCGCTTAAATATAGAATTTCTGTATTTTATATGAGAGAGCATATGGAGTTGTTTTATATACCCCAAAACAGAGTAGAATAGGGCATTGTATATTTTTTCCTGACAGATTATATTCAGAGCAATTTTGTTTCTATCATTGGGGTGCCTAGATATAATTTAGGTTTTTTTCTATTTGCATAAAATAAGAATGTTGGTATTTTATATGAGAGAGCATATTGAGTTGGTGTGTACACTCCAAAACAGAGTAGACAAGAACATTGTATATTTTCTCAGACAGATTATATTCAGAGCAATTTTGCTTTAAACATTGGGGTGCCTAGATATTATTTAGATTTTTTTTGATTCACTTAAATTTAGAATTTCGGTATTTTACATGAGACAGCATACTGAGTTGGTGTATATACTCCAAAACAGAGTAGAAAAGGGCATTGTATATTTTTTCTGACAGATTATATTCAGAGCAATTTTGTTTTTAACATTGGGGTGCCTACATAATATTTAGATTTTTTTCGATTTGCTTAAATATAGAATTTCTGTATTTTACATGAGAGAGCATGTAGAGTTCGTGTATATACTCAGAAACAGAGTAGAATACGGCATTGTATATTTTTTCTGAGAGTTTATTTTCAAATCAATTTTGTTTTTAACATTGGGGTGCCTTGATAATATTTAGATTTTTTCGATTCGGGTAAAATTAGAATTTGTGTATTTTACGTGAGAGAGCATACTGAGTTGGTGTATATACTCCAAAACATATTAGAATAAGGCATTGTATATTTATTCTAACATACTATATTCAGAGCCATTTTCTTTTAACTTTGGGGCACCTAGATAATATTTAGATTTTATTCGATTCGCATAAATATAGAATTTCTGTATTTTATATGAGAGAGCATATGGAGTTGGTGTATATACTCCAAAAAAGAGTAGAATAGGGCATTGTATATTTTCTCTGACAGATTATATTCAGAGCAATTTTGTTTTTCTGATTACGGTGCCTAGATAATATTTAGATCTTTTCGATTTGGGTAGAATTAGAATTTCTCTATTTTACATGAGAGGGTATATTGAGTTCGTGTATATACTACAAAACAGAGAATTAAAGGGCATTGTATATTTTATTTGACAGATTATATTAGGAGGAGTTTTGCTTTTCACATTGGGGTGCCTAGATACTATCTAGAATTTTTTGGATTCGGTTAAATATACAATTTCTGTATTTTACATGAGAGAGCATAGGGAGTTGGTGTATGTACTTTAAAACAGAGTAGAATAGGGCATTGTATATTTTTTCTGACACATTATATTTAGAGCAATTTTTTTTAACATTCGTGTGCCTAGATAATATTTAGATTTCTTTTGACTCAAGTAAAATTAGAATTTTTATAATTTACATGAGAGAGAATACTGAGTTGGTTTATATACTACAAAAAAGAGTATAATAAGGCATTGTAAATTTTATCTAACAGACTATATTCAGAGCCATTTTCTTTTAACTTTGGGGCGTCTAGATATTATTTAGATTTTGTTCGATTCACGTAAAATTAGAATTTCGGTATTTTACATGAGAGGGCATATTGAGTTGGTGTATATACTACAAAACAGAGTAGAAGAAAGAACTGTATATTTTTTCTGACAGATTACTTTCAGAGTAATTTTTCTGTAACATTGGGTTGCCTAGATAATATTTCAAATTTTTTCGTTTTGCTTAAATATAGAATTTCTGTATTTTACATGAGAGAGCATATGGAGTAGGTGTATATACTCCAAAACAGAGTAGAATAGGGCATTGTATATTTTTTCTGACAGATTATATTCAAAACGATTTTGTTTTTAACTTTTGGGTGCCTAGATAATATTTAGATTTTTTTCGATTCGCTTAAATATTGAATTTCTGTATTTTACATGAGAGAGAATGTGGAGTTGGTGTATGTACTTTAAAAGAGAGTAGAATAGGGCATTGTATATTTACTCTGAGAGATTATATTCAGAGCAATTTTGTTAACACTGATGTGCCTAGATAATATTTAGATATTTTCGATTTCAGTAAAATTATAATTGCTGTATTTTACATAAGAGAGCATATGGAGTTGGTGTATAAACCTTAAACCAGATTAGAATAGGGAATTGTATATTTTTTCTGACAGATTATATTCAGAGCAATTTTGTTTTAAACATTGTGGTGCGTAGATAATATTTAGATTTTTTTTCATTCACGTAAAATTAGAATTGCTGTATTTTACATAAGAGAGCATACTGAGATGGTGTGTATACTCCAAAACAGAGTAGAATAAGGCATTGTATATTTTTTCTAACAGACTATATTCAGAGCCAATTTCTTTTAACTTTGGGGCGCCTAGATATTATTTAGATTTATTTCGATTCGCGTAAAATTAGAAATTCTCTATGTTATATGAGAGAGCATATGGAGTTGGTGTATATACTCCAAAACAGAGTAGAAAAGGGCATTGTATATTTTTTCTGACAGATTATATTCAGAGCAAGTTTGCTTTTAACATTGGGGTGCCTAGATTATATTTAGATTCTTTTCGATTCGCATAAATAATTTCTGTATTTTACATGAGAGAGCATATGGAGTTGGTGTATATACTCAAATACAGAGTAGAATATAACATTGTATATTTTTTTTGACAGATTATATTCAGAGCGATTTATTTTTTATCATTCCGGTGCCTAGATAATATTTAGATTTTTTTTGATTCGCTTAAATATAGAATTTCTGTATTTTACATGAGAGAGCATAGGGAGTTGGTGTATATACTCCAAAACAGAGTAAAATAGGGCATTGTATATTTTTTCTGACGGATGATATTCAGAGCAATTTTTTGTTTAACACTGGGGTGCCTAGATAATATTTAGATTTTTTCGATTTTGGTAGAAATAGAATTTTTGTATTTTACATGAGAGAGCATATTGAGTTTGTGTATATACTACAAAACAGAGAAGTAAAGGGCATTGTATATTTTATCTGACAGATTATATTAAGAGCAATTTTGCTTTTCACATTTGGGTGCCTAGATAATATCTAGAATTTTTTCAATTCACTTAAATATAGAATTTCTGTATTTTAATTGAGAGACCATATGGAGTTGGTGTATATACTCCAAAACAGAGAAGAATAAAACATTGTATATTTTTTCTTACAAACTATATTGAGAACCATTTTCTTTTTACTTTGGGGCGCCTAGATATTATTTAGATTTATTTCGATTGGCGTAAATTTGGAATTTCGGTATTTTACATGAGAGAGCATATGGAGTTGCTATATATACACCAAAACAGAGTAGAATAGGGCATTGTATATTTTTTCTGACAGATTATATTCAGAGCAATCTTGTTTTTAAAATTGAAGTGCCTAGATAATATTTAGATATTTTTCGATTCACGTAAAATTAGAATTTTGGTATTTTACATGAGAGAGCATACTGAGTTGGTGTATATACTTTAAAACAGAGTAGAATAGGGAATTGAATATTTTTTCCGAAAGATTATATTCAGAGCAATTTTGTTTGTAACATTGCGTTGCCTACATAACATTTTGATTTATTCGATTCGGGTAAAATTAGAATTTCTGTATTTTACATGAGAGAGCATACTGAGTTGGTGTACATACTACAAAACACAGTAGAAAATGGCATTCTGTATTTTTTCTGACAGATTATGTTCAGAGCAATTTTGTTTTTTACATTGGGGTGCCTAGGTAATATTTAGATATTTTTCGATTCACTTAAATATAGATTTTCTGTATTTTAGATGAGAGAGCATACGGAGTTGGTGTATATACTCCAAAACAGAGTAGAATAGGGCATTCTATATTTTTCCTGACAGATTATATTCAGAGCAATTTTGTTTTTAACATTGGGTTGACTAAATAATATTTAGAGTTTTTCGATTCGGGTAAAATTAGAATTTCTGTACTTTACATAAAAGAGCATACTGAGTTGGTGTATATACTCCAAAACACAGTAGAATAAGGCAGTGTATATTTTCTCTAACAGACTATATTAAGAGCCATTTTTTTGTAACTTTGTGACGCCTAGATATTATTTACATTTTTGTTGAATTGCGTAAAATTAGTATTTCCGTATTTTAAATGAGAGAGCATATGGACCTAGTGTATGTACTCGAAAACAGAGTGAATCGGACATTGTATATTTTTTCTGACCGATTATATTCAGAGCAATTTTCCTTTTAACATTGGGGTGCCTAGATAATATTTACATTTTTTTCGATTCACGTAAAATTAAAATTTCTGTATTTTACATTAGAGAGCATACTGAGTTGGTGTACATACTACAAAACACAGTAGAAAATGGCATTCTGTATTTTTTCTGACAGATTATGTTCAGAGCAATTTTGTTTTTAACATTGGGGTGCCTAGATAATATTTAGATTTTTTTTCGATTCGCCTAAATATAGAATTTCTGTATTTTACATGAGTGAGCATATGGAGTTGGTGTATATACTTCAAAACAGAGTAGAATAAGGCATTGTATATTTTTTCTGACAGATTATATTCAGAGCAATTTTTTTTAACATTGGCGTGCCGAGATAATATTTAAATTTTTTTCGATTCGCTTAAATATAGAATTTCTGTATTTTACATGATAGAGCATATGGAGTTGGTGTATATATTTTAAAACAGAGTAGAATAGTGCATTGTATATTTTTTCTGACTGATTATATTGAGAGAAATTTTGTTTTTAACATTGGGGTGCCTAGATAATATTTAGATTTCTTTTGATTCACGTAAAATTAGAATTTTTGTAATTTACATGAGAGAGCATACTGAGTTGGTGTATATACTCCAAAAAATATTAGAATAAGGCATTGTAAATTTTATCTAACAGACTATATTCAGAGCCATTTTCTTTTAACTTTGGGGCGCCTAGATATTATTTAGATTTACTTCGATTCGCGTAAAATTAGAATTGTGGTATTTTACATGACAGAGCATATTGAGTTGGTGTATATACTACAAAACAGAGTAGAAAAATGCATTGCATATTTTTTCTGACAGATTACTATCAGAGCAATTTTTCTTTTAACATTGGGTTGCCTACATAATATTTCGATATTTTTCGATTTGCTTAAATATAGAATTTCTGTATTTTACATGAGAGAGCATATGGAGTTGGTGTATATACTCCAAAACAGAGTAGAATAGAGCATTGTATATTTTTTCTGACAGATTATATTCAGATCGATTTTGTTTTTAACTTTGGGGTGCCTAGATAATATTTAGATTTTTTTCGATTCGCTAAAATATAGAATTTCTGTATTTTACATGAGAGAGAATGTGGAGTTGGTGTATATACTCCAAAACAGAGTAGAATAGGGCATTGTATATTTTCTCTGAAAGATTATATTCAGAGCAATTTTCTTTAACACTGAGGTGCCTAGATAATATTTAGATTTTTTCGATTCAAGTAAAATTAGAATTTCTGTATTTTACATGAGAGAGCATATGGAGTTGGTGTATAAACTTTAAAAGAGATTAGAATAGGGCATTGTACATTTATTCTGACAGATTATATTCAGAGCAATTTTGTTTTAAACATTGGGGTGCGTAGATAATATTTAGATTAATTTTGATTCACGTAAAATTAGAATTGCTGTATTTTACATAAGAGAGCATACTGAGATGGTGTATATACTCCAAAACAGAGTAGAATAAGGCATTGTATATTTTTTCTAACAGACTATATTCAGAGCCAATATCTTTTAACTTTTGGGCGCCTAGATATTATTTAGATATATTTTTATTCGCGTAAAAATAGAATTTCTGTATTTTACATTAGAGAGCATATTGAGTTGGTGTATGTACTCCAAAACAGAGTAGGAAAGGACATTGTATATTTTTTCTGATAGATTATATTCAGAGCAATTTTGCTTTTAACATTGGGGTGCATAGATAACATTTAGATTTTTTTTGATTCATGTAAAATTAGAATTTCGTTATTTTATATGAGAGAGCATACTGAGTTGGTGTATATACTCCAAAACAGAGTAGAATAAGGCATTGTATATTTTTTCTAACAGACTGTATTCAGAGGCACTTTCTTTTAACGTTGGTGCGCCCAGATATTATTTAGATTTTTGTCGATTTGCGTACAATTAGAATTTCGGTATTTTACATGAGAGAGCATACAGAGTTGGTGTATATACTTGAAATCAGAGTAGAATAACGCATTGTATATTTTTTCTAACAGACTATATTTAGAGACATTTTCTTTTACCTTTGGGGATCCTAGATAATATTCAGAATTCTTTCGATTCCCTTAATTATAGAATTTCTGTATTTTACATGAAAGAGCATATGGAATTTGTGTATATACTCCAAAAGAGAGTAGAATAGGGCATTGTATATTTTATCTGAGAGATTATATTCAGACCAGTTTTGTTTTTAACATTGTGGTGCCTAGATAATATTTAGATTTTTTCAATTCGGGTAAAATTAGAATTTCTCTATTTTGCATGAGAGAGCATATGGAGTTGGTTTATATACTCCAAAAAAGAGTAGAATAGGGCATTGTATATTTTTTCTAAGAGATTATATTCAGAGCAATTTTGTTTTTAACATTTGGGTGCCTAGATAATATTTAAATTTTTTCGATTTTGTTAAATTTAGGATTTCGGTATTTCACATGAGTGAGCACACTGAGTTTGTTTATATACTTTCAGAGAGAGTAGAATAAGGCATTGTATATTTTTTCTAACACACTATATTCAGAGCCATTTTCTTTTAACTTTAGGGCGCCTAGATATTATTTAGATTTTTTTCGATTCACGTAAAATTAGAATTTCGGTATTTTACATGACAGAGCATTTTGAGTTGGTGTATATACTCCAATACAAAGTAGAAAAAGGCATTGTATATTTTTTCTGACAGATTATATTCAGAGAAATTTTGTTTTAAATGTTGGGGTGCCTAGATAATATTTAGATTTTTTCGATTGGGGTAAAATTAGAATTTCTGAATTTTACATGAGAGAGCATACTGATTTGGTGTATACACTCCAAAACAGAGTAGAATAAGGCATTGTATATTTTTTCTGACAGGCTATATTCAGAGCAATTTTCTTTTATCTTTTAAGCGCCTAGATATTATTTCAATTTTTTTCAATTCGCGTAAAATTAGAATTACACTATTTTACATGAGAGAGCATATTGAGTTGGTGTATATACTGCAAAACAGAGTAGAAAAGGACATTGTATATTTTTTCTGACAGATTATATTCAGAGCAATTTTGCTTTTAACATTGGCGTGCCTAGATAATTTTTAGATTTTTTTCCATTCGCTTAAATACAGAATTTTTGTATTTTACATGAGAGAGCATATGGAGTTGGTGTATATACAACAAAACAGAGTAGAAAAGGGCATTGTATATTTTTCCTGACAAATTATATTCAGAGCAATTTTGTTTTTAACATTGGGGTGTCTAGATAATATTTAGATTTCTTTGATTCGCTTAAATATAGAATTTCTGTATTTTACATGAGAGTGCATATAGAGTTGGTGTATATACTCCAAAATAGAGTAGAATGAAGCATTCTATATTTTTTCTAACTGACTATATTCAGAGACATTTTCGTTTATCTTTGTGGTGCCTAGATATTATTTAGATTTATTTCGATTCGTGTAAAATTAGAATTTCGGTATTTTACATGAGAGAGCATATTGAGTTGGTGTATATACTCCAAAACAAAGTAGAAAAGGGCATTGTATATTTTTTCTGACAAATTATATTCAGAGAAATTTGTTTTTAACATTGGTGTGCCTAGGTAATATTTAGATTTTTTCAATTCTGGTAAAATTAAATTTCTATATTTTACATGAAAGTGCATACGGAGTTGTTGTATTTACTCCAAAACAGAGTAGAATAAGGTATTGTATATTTTTTCTAACAGACTCTATTCATACCCATTTTCGTTTAACTTTGGGGCACCTAGATATTATTTAGATTTTTTTCGATTCGTGTAAAATTAAAATTTCGGTATTTTACATGAGAGAATATATTGATTTGGTGTATATACTCCAAAGCAGAGTAGAAAAGGGCATTGTATATTTTTTCTGACAGATTATATTAAGAGCAAATTTGCTTTTAACTTTGGGGTGCCTAGATTATATTTAGATTTTTTTCAATTTGCATAAATATGGAATTTCTGTATTTTAAATGAGAGAGCATATGGAGTTGGTGTATACACTCCTAAACAGAGTGGACAAGGTCATTTTATATTTTTTCAGACAGACTATATTCATAGCAATATTGCTTTTAACATTGGGGTGCATAGATAATATTTAGATTTTTTTCCATTCGCTTTAATATAGAATTCCTGTATTTTAAATGAGATAGCATATGGGGTTGGTGTATATACTCCTAAACAGAGTCAAATAGTGCATTGTATATTTTTTCTGACAGATTATATTCAGAGCAATTTTGTTTTTAACATTGGGGTGCCTAGATAATATTGAGATTTCTTTTGATTCAGGAAAAATTAGAATTTCAGTATTTTACATGAGGGAGCATACTTAGTTGGTGTATATACTCCAAAACAGAATAGAATAAAGCATTGTATATTTTCTCTAAAAGACTATATTAAGAGTCATTTTCTTTTAACATTGGGGTGCCTAGATATTCTTTAGATTTTTTTCGATTCGTGTAAAATTAGAATTTCGGTATTTTATATGAGAGAGCATATTGAGTTGGTTTATATACTCCAAAGCAGAGTAGAATAAGGCATTGTATATTTTGTCTAACAGACTATATTCAGAGCAATTTTCTTTTAACATTGAGGCGCCTAGATATTATTTAGATGTATTTTGATTCGCGTAAAGTTAGAATTTCGGTATTTTGCATGAGAGAGCATATTGAGTTGGTGTATATACTCCAAAACACAGTAGAAAAAAGCATTTTATATTTTGTCAGACAGACTATATTCATAGCAATTTTGCTTTTAACATTGGGGTGCCTACATAATATTTAGATTGATTTTGATTCGCTTAAATATAGAATTCCTGTATTTTAAATGAGAGAGCATATGGAGTTGGTGTATATACTCCAAAACAGAGTAGAAAAAAGCGTTGTATATTTTTTCTGACAAATTATATTCAGAGCAATTTTGTTTTTAAAATTGGGGTTCCTAGATAATATTTAGATTGTTTCGACTCCCTTAAATATAGAATTTTTTAAATTTTCATGAGAGAGCATATTGAGTTGGTGTATATACTTCCAAACAGAGTAAAATAGGGCATTGTATATTTTTTCTGACAGATTATATTCAAAGCAATTTTTTTTGTAACATTGGGGTGCCTAGATAATATTTAGATTTTTTCGATTCTGGTAAAATTAGAATTTCTGTATTTTACATGAGAGAGCATACGGCGTTAATGTATTTACTCCAAAACGTAGTAGAAAAAAGCATTGCATATTTTTTCTGACAGATTATATTGAGGGCAATTTTGCTTTTATCATCGGGGTTCCTAGATAATATTTAGATTTTTTTCGATTCGCTTATGTATACAATTTCTGTATTTTACATGAGAGAGCATATAATGTTGGTGTATATACTCCAAAACAGAATAGAATAGGGCGTTGTATATGTTTTCTGACAGATAATATTCAGAGGAATTTTGTTTTGAACATTGGGGTGCATAGATAATTAGATTTTTTTCGATTGGCTTAAATATTGAATTTCTGTATTTTACATGAGAGAGCATATGGAGTTGGGGTATATACTCCAAATCGTAGTAGAAAAGGGCATTGTATATTTTTTCTGACAGATTATATTCAGAGAAATTTTGCTTTTACATTGGGGTGCGTAGATAATATTTAGATTTTTTTCGATTCACGTAAAATTAGAATTTCGGTATTTTACATGAGAGAGCATATTGAGTTGGTGTATATACTCCAAAACAGAGTAGAATAAGGCATTGTATATTTTCTTTAAGAGAATATATTCAGAGCTATTTTCTTTTAACTGTGGGGTGCCTAGATATTATTTAGATTATTTTCAATTCTCGTAAAATTAGAATTTCGGTATTTTACATGAGAGAGCATATTGATTTGGTGTATATACTCCAAAACAAAGTAGAGAAGGAAATTGTATATTTTTTCTGACAGATTATATTCAGAGCAATTTTGCTTTTAACTTTGGGGTACCTAGATAATATTTAGATTTTCTTCGATTTGCTGAAATATAGAATTTCTGTATTTTACATTAGAGAACAGGTAGAGTTGGTGTATATACTTAAAAACAAAGTAGAATAGGGCATTGTTTATTTTTTTAATAGGTTATTTTCAGAGCAATTTCGTTTTTAACATTGGGGTGCCTAGATAATATTTAGATTATTTCAATTCGGGTAAAATTAGAATTTCTGTATTTTACACGAGAGAGCATACTGAGTTGGTGTATATACTCCAAAACATAGTAGAATAAGGCATTGTATATTTTTTCTAACAGACTATATTCAGAGCAATTTTCTTTTAACATTGGGGCACCTAGATATTATTTAGATTTTTTTCGATTCGTGTAAAATTAGAATTACGGTATTTTAAATGAGAGAGCATATTGATTTGGTGTATATACTCCAAAACAGAATAGACAAGGGCCTTTTATATTTTGTGAGACAGACTATATTCATAGCAATTTTGCTATTAACATTGGGGTGCCTAGATAATATTTAGATTTTTTTCGATTCGCTTAAATATAGAATTTCTGTATTTTAAATGAGAGAGCATATGGAGTTGGTGTATATACTTCAAAAGAGAGTAGAGTAGGGCACTGTATATTTTTCCTGACAGATTATATTCAGCGCAATTTTGTTTTTAACATTGGGGTGCCTAGATAATATTTAGATCTTTTCGATTCGCTTAAATATAGAATTTCTCTATTTTACATGAGAGAGCTTATAAAGTTGGTGTATATACTCCAAAACAGAGTAGAAAAGGGCATTGTATATTTTTTCTGACAGATTATATTCACAGCAACTTTGCTTGTAACATTGGGGTGCCTAGATAATATTTAGATTTTTTTCGATTCTGGTAAAATTAGAATTTCTGTATTTTACATGAGAGAGCATACTGAGTTGGTGTATTTACTCCAAAACAGAGTAGAATAAGGCATTGTATATTTTTTTTAACAGACTATATTCAGAGGCATTTTCTTTTTACTTTGGAGGGCCTAGATATTATTTAAATTTTTTTTGATCCGCTTAAATAAAAAAATTCTGTATTTTACATGAGAGAGCATATGGAGTTGGTGTATATACTCCAAAACAGAGTAGAATAGAACATTGTATATTTTTTCTGACAGATTATATTCACAGCAACTTTGCTTTTAACATTGGGGTGCCTAAATAATATTTAGATTTTTTTCGATTAACGTAAAATTAGAATTTCGGTATTTTACATGAGAAAGCATACTGAGTTGGTGTATATACTCGAAAACACAGTAGAATTGGGAACTGTATATTTTTTCTTACAGATTATCTTCAGAGCAATTTTGTTTTTAACATTGGGGTGCCTAGATCATATTTAGATATTTTCGATTCTGGTTAAATTAGAATTTCTGTATTTCACATGAGAGAGTATATGGAGTAGGTTTATATACTCCAAAAAGAGTATAATAGGGCATTGTATATTTTTTCTGAGAGATCATATGCAGAGAAATTTTGTTTTTAACATTGGGGTGCCTAGATAATATTTAGATTTTTTTGAATCGGGTAAAATTAGAATTTATGTATTTTACAAGAGACCATATTGAGTTGGTGTATATACTCCAAAACAGAGTAGAATAAGGCATTGTATATTTTCTCTAACACACTATATTCATAGCCATTTTCTTTTAACTCTGGGGCGCCTAGATATTATTTAGATTTTTTTTATTTGCATAAAATTAGATTTTCGATATTTTACATGAGAGACCATATTAATTTGGTGTATATACTACAAAACAGAGTCGAAATAGGCATTGTATATTTTTTCTGACAGATTATATTCAGAGCAATTTTGCTTTTAACATTGGGGTTTCTAGATAATATTTAGATTTTTTTCGATTCGCTTTAATATAGAATTTCTGTATTATACATGAGAGAGCATATGCAGTTGGTGTATACACTCCAAAACAGAGTAGAAATGGGCATTGTATATTTCTTCTGACAGACTATATTCAGAGCAATTTCTCTATTAACATTGGGGTGCCTAGATAAAATTTAGATATTTTTCGATTTGCTTAAATATAGAATTTCTGTATTTTACATGAGAGAGCATATTCAGTTGGTTCATATACTCCAAAACAGAGTAGAATAGGACATTGTATATTTTCTCTGACAGATTATATTCAGTGCAATTTTGTTATTAACATTTGAGTGCCAAGATAATATTTAGATTTTTTCGAATCGGGTAAAAGTAGAATTTCCATATTTTACACGAGAGAGCATACTGAGTTGGTGTATATAATCCAAAACAGAGTAGAATAAGGCATTGTATACTTTTTTCTAACACACTATATTAACAGCCATTTTCTTTTAACTTTGGGGCGTCTAGATATAATTTAGATTTTTTTCGATTCGCGTAAAATTAGAATTTCGGTATTTTACATGAGAGAGCATATTGAGTTTGTGTATATAATCCAAAAAAGAGTAGAAAAGGGCATTATATATTTTTTCTGACAGAGTATATTTAGAGCAATTTTCCTATTATCATTGCGGTGACTAGATAATACTTAGATTTCTTTGGATTCACGTAAAATTAGGATTTCGGTATTTTACATGAGAGAGAATACTGAGTTGGTGTATATACTCCAAAACAGAGTAAAATAGGGCATTGTATTTTTTTTCTGATAGATTATATTCAGAGAAATTTTGCTTTGAACATTGGCGTGCCTAGATATTATTTAGATTTTTTTCGATTTGTGTAAAATTAGAATTTGGGTATTTTACATGAGAGAGCATATTGAGTTTGTGTATATACTACAAAACAGAGTAAAAAAGGGCATTGTATATTTTTTCTGACAGATAATATTCAGAGCAATTTTTCTTTTAACATTGGGGTGCATAGATAATATTTAGATTTTTTCCGATTCGCTAAAATATTGAATTTCTGTATTTTACATGAGAGAGCATATGGAGTTGGGGTATATACTCCAAAACAGAGTAGAATAGGGCATTGTATATTTTTTCTGACAGATTATATTAAGAGTAATTTTGCTTTTAACACTGGATTCCTTGATAATATTTAGATTTTTTCGATTCAGGTGAAATCATAATTTCTGTATTTTATATGAGAGAGCATACTGAGTTGGTGTATATACTCCAAAAGAGAGTAGATTAAGGCATTGTATATTTTTTCTAACCGACTATATTCAGAGCCATTTTCTTTTAACTTTGGGGCGCCTAGATATTATTTAAATTTTTTTCGATTCACGTAATATAAGAATTTCGGTATTTTACATGAGAGAGCATACTGAGTTTGTGTATATACTCGAAAACAGAGTAGAATAGGTCATGGTATATTTTTTCTGACAGATTATATTCAGAGCAATTTTGTTTTTAACATTGGGGTGCCTAGAAAATATTTAGATTTTTTCGATTCTGGTAAAATTAGAATTTCTGAATTTTACATGAGGGAACATATTGAGTTGGTGTATATAGTACAAAACAGAGTAGAAAAGGGGATTGTATACTTTTTCTTACAGATTATATTCAGAGAAAATTTGATTTTAACATTGGGGTGCCTAGATAATATTTAGTTCTTTTTCGATTCACGTAAAATTAGAATTTCTTTATTTTACATGAGAGAGCATACTGAGTTGGTTTATATACTGCAAAACAGGGCAGAATAAAGCATTGTATATTTTTTTTGACAGATTATATTCAGAGCAATTCTGCTTTTAACATTGGGGTGCCTAGATAATATTTAGATTCTTTTGATTCGTGTAAAATTAGAATTTCTTTATTTTACATGTGAGAGAATATTGAGTTGGTGTATATAGTATAAAAGTTAGTAGAAAAGGGCATTGTATATTTTTTCTAACAGACTATATTCAGCGCCACTTTGCTTTTAACATTTGGGAGCCTAGATAATATTTAAGTTTTTTGCGATTTGGTTAAATATAGTATTTCTCTATTTTACATGAGAGAGCATATGGTGTTGGTGTATATAATCCAAAACAGAGTAGAATAGGGCATTGTATATTTTTTCTAACAGACTATATTCAGAGCTATTTTCCTTTAACTTTGGCGCGCCTAAATATTATTTAGATTTTTTTCGATTGGCGTAAAATTAGAATTTCGGTATTTTACAGGAGAGAGCATATTGAGTTGCTGTATATACTACAAAACAGAGTAGAAAAGGGCATTGTGTATTTTTTCTGACAGATTATATTGAGGGCAATTTTGGTTTTAACATTGGGGTGCCTAGATAATATTTAGATTTTTTTCGATTCACGTAAAATTAGAATTTCGGTACTTTACATGAGAGAGCATACTGACTTGGTGTATTTACTCCAAAACAGAGTAGAATAAGGCATTGTTTATTTATTCTAACAGACTCTAGTCAGAGCCATTTTCTTTTAACTTTGGGGCGCATAAATATTATTTAGTTTTTTTTCGATTCGGGTAAAATTGGATTTTCTGTATTTTACATGAGAGAGCATATGGAGTTGGTGTATATACTCCAAAACAAAGTAGAATAGGGCATTGTATATTTTTTCTGACAGATTATATTCAGAGCAATTTTGTTTTTAACATTGGGGTGCCTAGATATTATTTAGGTTATTTTCGATTCGCATAAATATAGAATTTCTGTAATTTACGTGAGAGAGCATATGGAGTTGGTGTATATACTCCAAAATAGAGTAGAATAGGGCATTGTGTATTTTTTCTGACAGATTATATTCAGAGAAAATTTGTTGTTAACATTGGGGTGCCTAAATAATATTTAGATTTTTTTCTATTCGCTTAAAAATAGAATTTCTGTATTTTACATGAGAGAGCATATTGAGTTGGTTTATATACTCGAAAGCAGAGTAGAATAAGGCATTGTATATTTTTACTGACAGATTATATTCAGAGCAATTTTGTTTTTAATATTGGGGTGCCTAGATAATATTTAGATTTTTTTGAATCGGGTAAAATTAGAATTTCTGTATTTTACATAAGAGAGCATACTCTGTTGGTGTATATACTCCAAAACAGAGTAGAATAAGGCATTGTATTTTTTTCTAACAGAATATATTCAGAGCCCTTTTCTTTAAACTTTGTGGCGCCTACATATTATTTAGATTTTTTTTGATTTGGGTAAAATTAGAATTTCAGTATTTTACATGAGAGAGCATATTTAGTTGGTGAATATACTACAAAACAGAGTAGAAAACGGCACTCTATATTTTTTCTGACAGCTTATATTCAGAGTAGTTTTGCTTTTAACATGGGGGAGCCTAGATAATATTTACCTTTATTTCGATTCGCTTAAATATAAAATTTTGTATTTTACATGAGAGAGCATATGGAGTTGGTATATATACTCCAAAACAGAGTACAATATGGAATTGTATATTTTTTCTGACAGATTATATGCTGAGCAATTTTGTTTTTAACATTGGACTGCCTAGATAAAATTTAGATTTTTTTCGATTCGATTAAATATAGATTTTCTGTTTTACATGAGAGAGCATATTGAGTTGGTTTATATACTCCAAAACAGAGTAGAATAGGGCATTCTATATTTTTTCTGTTAGATTATATTCAGAGCAATTTTGTTTTTAACATTGGGGTGCCTAGATTGTATTTAGATTTTTTCGATTCGGGTAAAATTTTAATTTCTATGTTTTACATGGGAGAGCATACTGAGTTTGTGTATATACTCCAAAACAGAGTAGAATAAGGCATTGTATATTTTTTCTAACAGATTATATTCAGGGCCACTTTGCTTTTAACATTGGGGTGCCTAGATAATATTTAGATTTCTTTCGATTCGCTTACATATAGTATTTCTGTATTTTACATGAGAGAGCATATGGTGTTGATGTATATACTCCAAAACAGAGTAGAATAGGGCATTGTATATTTTTTCTGACAGTCTATATTCAGAGCTGTTTTCTTTTAACTTTGGGCGGCTAGATATTGTTTAGATTTTTTTTGATTGGCGTAAAATTAGTATTTCGGTATTTTACATGAGAGAGCATATTGAGTTGCTGTATATACTAAAAAACAGAGTAGAAAAGGGCATTGTGTATTTTTTCTGACAGATTATATTGAGAGCAATTTTGTTTTAACATAGGCGTGCCTAGATAATATTTAGATTTTTTTCGATTCACGTAAAATTAGAATTTCGGTATTTTAAATGAGAGAGCATACTGAGTTGGTGTATGTACTCCAAAACAGAGTAGAATAAGGCATTGTTTATTTTTTCTAACAGACTATAGTCAGAGTCATTTTCTTTTAACTTTGGGGCACATAGATATTATTTAGATTTTTTTCGATTCGCGTAAAATTAGAATTTCGATATTTTACATGAGAGAGCATATTGAGTTGGTGTATATTCTCCAAAACAGAGTAGAATAGGGCATTGTTTATTTTCTCTTACAGATTATATTCAGAGCAATTTTGATTTTAACATTGGGGTGCCTAGATAATATTTAGATTTTTTTCAATTTGCTTAAATATAGAATTTCTGTATTTTACATGAGAGAGCATACTGAGTTGGTGTATATACTCCAAAACAGAGTAGAATAAGGCATTGTATATTTTTTTTAACAGACAATATTCAGAGCCATATTCTTTTAACTTTGGAGAGCCTAGATATTATTTAGATTTTTTTGGATTCGCATAAAATTAGAAATTCGGTATTTTACATGAGAGAGCATATTGAGTTTGTGTATATATTCCAAAAAAGAGTTGAAAAGGGCATTGTATATTTTTTATGATAGATTATTTTCAGAGCAATATTGCTTTTAACATTGGGGTGCCTATATGATATTAAATTTTTTTCACTTCGCTTAAATATAGAATTTCTCTATTTTACATGAGAGAGCACATGGAGTTGGTGTATATACTCCAAAAAAGCTTACACTGGGGCATTGTATATTTTTTCTGACACATTATATTCATATCAATTATGTTTTTAACATTGGGGTGCCTAGATAATATTAGATTTTTTCAATTCCAGTAAAATTAGAATTTCTAAATTTTACATGAGCGAGCATAGTGAGTTGGTGTATATACTCCATAACAGAGTAGAATAAGGCATTGTATATTTTTTCTAACAGACTATATTCAGAGCCATTTTCTTTAACTTTGTGGTGCATAGACATTATTTAGGTTTTTTTCGATACGTGTAGAATTAGAATTTCGGTATTTTACATGAGAGAGCATACTGAGTTGGTGTATATACTCCAAAACAGAGTAGAATACGGCATTGTATATTTTCTCTGACAGAATATATTAAGAGTAATCTTGTTTTTAACATTGGGAAGCCTAGATAATATTTAGATTTTTTCTATTCGGGTAAAATTCGAATTTCTGTATTTTACATGAGAGAGCATATTGAGTTGAGTTGGTGTATATACTACAAAACAGAGAATAGGGTATTGTATATTTTCTCTGACAGAGTATATTAAGAGAAATCTTGTTTTTAACATTGGGAAGCCTAGATAATATTTATATTTTTTCGATTTGGTTAAAATTAGAATTTCTCTATTTTACATGAGAGAGCATATTGAGTTGAGTTGGTGTATATACTACAAAACAGAGAATAGGGCATTGTATCTTTTCTCTAACAGGCTATATTCAGAACCACTTTCTTTTACCTTTGTGGCACCTAGATATTATTTAGATTTTTTTCGATTCACTTAAATATAGAATTTCTCTATTTTACATGAGATAGCATACTGAGTTGGTGTATATACTCCAAAACATAGTAGAATATGGCATTGTATATTTTAATGACAGACTATATTCAGAGCTATTTTCTTTTAACTTTGGGGCGCCTAGATAGTATTTAGATTTTTTTCGATTCACGTAAATTTAGAATTTCGGTATTTTACAAGAGAGAGCATACTGATTTGGTGTATATACTCCAAAACAGAGTAGAATAAGGCATTGTATATTTTTTGTGACAGATGATATTAAGAGCATTTTGGTTTTTAACATTGGGTTGCCTAGACAATATTTAGGTTTTTTGAATACGAGTAAAATTAGAATTTCTTTATTTTACATGAGAGAGCATATGGAGTTGGTGTATACATTCCAAAAAATAGTAGAATAGGGCATTGTATATTTTTTCTGACAGATTATATTCAGAGCAATTTTGTTTTTAACATTGGGGTGCTTAGATAATATTTAGATTTTTTCGATTAGTGTAAAATTAGAATTTCTGTATTTTAAATTAGAGTGCATATAAAGTTGGTGTATATTCTCCAAAAAAAAGTAGAATACGGCATTGTATATTTTTTCTGACAGATTATATTTAGAGCAATTTTGTTTTTAGCATTGGGGTGCCTAGATAATATTTAGATTTTTTCGATTCAGGTAAAATTTGAATTTCTGTATTTTACATGAGAGAGGACACTGAGTTAGTTTATATACTCCAAAACAAAACAGAATAAGGCATTGTATATTTTTTCTAACTGAGTATATTTATAGCCATTTTCTTTTACCTTTGGGGTGCGTAGATATTATTTAGATTTCCTTCGATTCGCGTAAACTTAGAATTTCGGTATTTTACATGAGAGTGCATATTGAGTTGGTGTATATACTCCAAAACAGAGTAGAATACGGCATTGTATATTTTCTCTGACAGCATATATTAAGAGCAATCTTGTTTTTAACATTGGGAAGCCTAGATAATATTTAGATTTTTTTGGTTCGGGTAAAATTCGAATTTCTGTATATTTCATGAGACAGCATATTGAGTTGAGTTGGTGTATATACTACAAAACAGATAATAGGACATTGTATATTTTCTCTGACAGAATATATTGAGAGCAATCTTGTTTTTAACATTGGGAAGCCTAGATAATATTTATATTTTTTCGATTCGAGTAAAATAATTTCTCTATTTTACATGAGAGAGCATAGTGAGTTGAGTTGGTGTATATACTACAAAACAGAGAATAGGGCATTGTATCTTTTTTCTAACAGACTGTATTCAGAGCCATTTTCTTTTAACTTTGGGGCACCTAGATATAATTTAGATTTTTTTCAATTCGCTTAAATATAGAATTTCTATATTTTACATGAGAGCATATTCAGTTCGTGTATATACTAAAAAAGAGAGTAGAAAAGGGAATTGTATATTTTTTCTTACAGATTATATTAAGAGCAATTTTGCTTTTAACATTGGGGAGTTTAGATAATATTTAGACTTTTTCAATTCGTGTAAAATTATAATTTCTGTATTTTACATGGGAGAGCATATTGAGATGGTGTATATACTCCAAAATAGAGAAGAACAGGGCCTTGTATATGTTTTCTGACAGACTATATTCAGGGCCACTTTGCTTTAACATTGGGGTGCCTAGATAATATTTAGATTTTTTTCGATTCATGTAAAATTAGAATTTCTGTATTTTACATGAGAGAGATTACTGTGTTGGTGTATATACTCCAAAACAGAGTAGAATAAGGCATTGTATATTTTTTCTAACAGACTATATTCAGAGCCATTTTCTTTTTACTTTCGGGTGCCTAGATAATATTTAGAATTTTTTCGATTTGCGTAAAATTAGAATTTCAGTATTTTACATGAGAGAGCATATTGAGTGGGTGTATATATTCCAAAACAGAGTAGAAAAGGGCATTGTATATTTTCTCTGACAGATTATATTCAGAGCAATTTTTGTTTTAACATTGGGGTGCCTAGACGATATTTAGATTTTTTTCGATTTGTTAAATATAGAATTTCTGTATTTTATATGAGAGATCATACTGAGTTGGTGTATATTCTCCAAAACAGAATAGAATAGGGCATTGTATACTTTTTCTGACAGAGTATATTCAGAGCAATTTTGTTTATAGCATTGGGGTGCCTAGATAATATTTAGATTTTTTTCGATTCACGTAAATTTTGAATTTCGGTATTTTACAAGAGAGAGCATACTGAGTTGGTGTATATACTCCAAAACAAAGTAGAATAGGACATTTGATATTCTTTCTAACAGATTATATTCAGAGTAATTTTGTTTTTAACATTGGGGTGCCTAGATAATATTTAGATTTCTTCAATTCGGTTAAATTAGAATTTCTGTATTTTAAATGAGAGGGCATATGGAGTTGGTGTATATACTCCAAAAAAAAGTAGAATACGGCATTGTATATTTTTTCTGACAGATTATATTCAGAGCAATTTTGTTTATAGCATTGGGGTGCCTAGATAATATTTAGATATTGTCGATTCGGGTAAAATTAGAATTTCTGCATTTTATATGAGAGACCATACTGAGTTGGTGTATATACACCAAAACAGCGTCGAATAAGGCATTGTATATTTTTTTAACAGACTATATTCAGAGCCATTTTCTTTTACCTTTGGGGCTTTTAGATACTATTTATATTTTCTTTGATTCACGTAAAATTAGAATTTCGTTATTTTACATGAGAGAGCATATTGAGTTGGTGTATATACTACAAATCACAGTAGAAAAGGGCATTGTATATTTTTTCTGACAGATTATATTCAGAGCAATTATGTTTTTAACATCGGGGTGCCTAGATAATATTTAGATGTTTTCGATTCACGTAAAATTAGAATTTCGGTATTTTACATGAGAGAGCATACTGAGTTGGTGTATATACTCCAAAACGAAGTAGAATAAGGCATTGTATATTTTTTCTAACAGACTATATTCACAGCCATTTTCTTTTAACTGTGGGGAGCCTAGATATTATTTAGATTTTTTTGATTCGCGTAAAATTAGAATTTTAGTATTTTACATCAGAGAGCAAACTGAGTTGGTGTATATACTCCAAAACAGAGTAGAATAAGGCATTGTATATTTTTTTTAACATACTATATTCAGAGCCATTTTCTATTAACATTTGGGAACCTAGTTATTGTTTAGATTTTTTTCTATTCGTGTAAAATTAGAATTTCGGTATTTTACATGAGATTGCCTATTGAGTTGGTTTATATACTTCAAAACAGAGTAGAAAAAGGCATTGTATATTTTTTCTGACAGATTATATTCAGAGAAATTTTGTTTTAAGCATTGGGGTGCCTAGATAATTTTTAGATTTTTTCGATTCGGGTAAAATTAGAATTCCTGTGTTTTACATGAGAGAGCATACTGAGTTGGTGTATATACTTTAAAACGGAGTAGAATTAGGCATTGTATGTTTTCCTAACAGACTATATTTAAGGCCATTTTCTTTTTACTTTCGGGCGCTTAGATATTTAGATTTTTTTCCATTCTTGTAAAATTAGAATTTCGGTATTTTACATGAGAGAGCATATTGAGTTTGTGTATACGCTCCAAAACAGAGTAGAAAAGGGCATTGTATATTTTTTCTGACAGGATGTATTCAGAGAATTTTGCTTTTAACATTGGAGTGCCTAGGTAATATTTAGATTTTATTCGATTCACGTAAAATTAGAATTTCGGTATTTTACGTGAGAGAGCATACGGAGTTGGTGTATATACTCCAAAACAGAGTTGAATAGTGCCTTGTATATTTATTCTAACAGAATATATTTAGAGCAATTTTGTTTTTAACACTGGAAGGCTAGGTAATATTTAGATATTTTGGATTCAGGTAAAATTATAATTTTTGTATTTTACATGAGAGAGCATATTGAGTTGAGATTGTGTATATACTACAAAACAGAGAGTAGGGCATTGCATATTTTTTCTGACAGACTATACTCAGAGCAGTTTTGTTTTTAACATTGAAGTGCCTCGATAATATTTAAGTGTTTTCGATTTGGGTAAAATTAGAATTTCTGTATTTTACATGAGAGAGGATACTGAGTTTGTGTATATACTCCAAAACAAAGTAGAATAAGGCATTGTATATGTTTTCTAACAGACTATATTCAGAGCCATTTTCTTTTAAATTTGGGGCACCAAGATATTATTTATATTTTTTTCGATTCACGTAAAATTAGAATTTCGGTGTTTTACATGAGAGAGCATGCTGAGTTGGTGTATATACTCCAAAACAGAGTAGAATAAGGCATTGTATATTTTTTCTAACAGACTATATTCAGAGACTTTTTTTTTAACTTTGGGTGGCCTAGATATTATTTAGATTTTTTTTGTTTCATGTAAAATTAGAATTTCTGTATTTTACATGAGAGAGCGAATTGAGTTGGTGTATATAGTACAAAAGAGAGTAGAAAAGGGCATTGTATATTTTTTCTCACAGATTATATTCAGAGCAATTTTATTTTAACGTTGGAGAGCCTAGATAATATTTAGATTCTTTCAATTTGAGCAAAATTAGAATTTCTGTATTTTACATGAGAGAGCATACGGAGTTTATATATATATTCCAAAACAGAGTAGAATAAGACATTGTATATGTTTTCTAACAGAGTATATTCAGAGGCATTTTCTTATAACTTTGGTGCACCTTGATATTATTTAGATTTATTTCTATTCGTGTAAAATTAGAATTTCGTTATTTTACATGAGAGAGCATATTCAGTTCGTGTATATACTAAAAAAGAGAGTAGAAAAGGGCATTGTATATTTTTTCTCACAGATTATATTAAGAGCAATTTTGCTTTTAACATTGGGGAGCCTAGATAATATATAGATTTTTTCGATTCCGGTAAAATTAGAATTTCTGTATTTTACATGAGAGAGCATATTGAGTTGAGTTGGTGTATATACAACAAAACAGAGAATAGGGCATTGTATATTTTCTCTGACAGAATATATTAAGAGCAATCTTGTTTTTAACATTGGGAAGCTTAGATAATATTTAGATTTTTTCAATTCGGGTAAAATTAGAATTTCTGTATTTTACATGAGAGAGCATATTGAGTTGAGTTGGTGTATATACTACAAAACAGAGAATAGGGCATTGTATATTTTTTCTAACAGACCATATTTAGAGCCATTTTCTTTTAACTTTGGGACACCTAGATATTATTTAGATTTATTTCGATTCGCTTAAATACAGAATTTTTGTATTTTAGATGAGAGAGCATACTGAGTTGGTGTATATACTCCAAAACGGAATAGAATAGGGCATTGTATATTTTTTGTGACAGATGATATTCAGAACATTTTGGTTTTTAACATTGGGTTGCCTAGACAATATTTAGATTTTTTGAATTCGAGTAAAATTAGAATTTCTTTATTTTACATGAGAGAGCATATGGAGTTGGTGTATACATTCCAAAAAATAGTAGAATAGAATATTGTATATTTTTTCTGACAGATTCTATTCAGAGCAATTTTTTTATAACATTGGGTTGCCGAGATAATATTTAGATTATTTTCGATTCACGTAAAATTAGAATTACGGTATTTTACATAAGAGAGCATAGTGAGTTGGTTTATATACTCCAAAACAAAGTAGATTAAGGCATTGTATATTTTTTCTAACAGACTATATTCAGGGTCACATTGCTTTTAACATTGGGGTACCTAGATAATATTTATATTTTTTTCGATTCACTTAAATATAGTACTTCTGTATTTTACATGAGAGAGCATATGGAGTTGGTGTATATACTCCAAAACAGTATATATATTGTATATTTTTTCTGACAGACTATATTCAGAGCTATTTTCTTTCAAATTTGGTGTGCCTGGATATTATTTAGATTTTTTTTGATTGGCATAAAATTAGAATTTCGGTGTTTTACATGAGAGAGCATATTGAGTTGCTGTATATACTACAAAACAGAGTAGAAAAGGGCATTGTGTATTTTTTCTGACACATTATATTGAGAGCAATTTTGGTTTTAACATAGGGGTGCCTAGATAATATTTAGATTTTTTTCGATTCACGTAAAATTAGAATTTCGGTGTTTTACATGAGAGAGCAAATTGAGTTGGTGTATATACTACAAAACACAGTAGAATAGGGCATTGTATATTTCTTATGACAGATTATATTCCGAGAAATTTTGCATTTAACATTGTGGTGCCTAAATAATATTTAGGTTTTATTTGATTCGCTTAAATATAGAATTTTCATATTTTACCTGAGAGAGCATATGGAGTTTCTGTATATACTCCAAAACAGAGTAGAATAGGGCATTGTATATTTTTTCTGACAAATTATATTCAGAGCCATTTTGTTTTCTTCATTGGTGTGCCACGATAATATTTCGATTTTTTCGATTCTTTTAAATATAGTATTTCTGTATTTTACATGAGAGAGCATATGGAGTTGGTGTATATACTCCACAACAGAGTAGAATAGGGCATTGTATATTTTTCTGACAGATGATATTTAGAGCAATATTGTTTTTTACATTGGGGTGCCTAGATAATATTTAGATTTTTTTGATTCGGGTAAAATTATAATTTCGGTATTTTACATGAGAGAGCATACTGAGTTGCTGTATATACTCCAAAGCAGAGTAGAATAAAACATTGTATATTTTTTCTAACAGACGATATTCAGAGCCATTTTCTTTTAACATTGGGGTGCCTAGATATTATTTTGATTTTTTTCAATTCACGTATAATTAGGATTTCTGTATTTTATATGAGAGAGCATATTGAGTTGGTGTATATACTACAAAACCGAGTAGAAAAGGGCATTGTATATTTTTCTAACAGATTTTATTAACAACAATTTTGCTTTTAACATTGGGGTGCCTAGATAATATTTAGATCTTTTTCGATTCGCTTAAATATAGAATTTCTGTATTTTCTGACATATTATATTCAGAGCAATTTTGCTTTTAACATTTGGGTGCCTAGATAATATTTAGATTTTTTTTTGATTCCCCTAAATATAGAATTTTTGTATTATACCTGAGAGAGCATATGTAGGTGGTGTATATACTCCAAAACTAAGTAGAATAGAGCATTGTATATTTTTTCTGACAGATTATATTCACAGGAATTTTATTTTCAACATTGGGGTGACTAGATATTATTTAGATATTTTCGATTCATGGAAAATTAGAATTTCGGTATTTTACATGAGAGAGAATACTGAGTTGGTGTATATACTCCACAACAGAGTAGAATAAGGCATTGTACATTTTTTCTAACAGACTATATTCAGAGCCATTTTCTTTTAACTTTGGAGTGCCTAGATATTATTTAGATTTTTTTCGATTCGCGTAAATTTAGAATTTCGGTATTTTACATGAGAGAGTATATGGAGTTGGTGTATATACTCCAAAACAGAGTAGAATAGGGTAATGTATATATTTTCTGACAGATTATATTCAAAGCAATTTTGTTTTTAACATTGGCGTGCTTAGATAATATTTAGATTTTTTCAATATGCTTAAATGTAGAATTTCTGTATTTTACATGAGAGAACATATGGAGTTGGTGTATATACTCCAAAAGAGAGTAGAACAGGGCATTGTATATTTTTTCTGACAGAGTATATTCAGAGCAGTTTTGTTTTTAACATTGGGTTGCCTAGATAATATTTAGATTTTTTCGATTCGGGTACAATTAGAATTTCGGTATTTTACATGAGAGAGCATACTGAGTTGGTGTATATACTCGAAAAAAGAGTAGAATAAGGCATTGTACATTTCTTCAAACAGAATGTATACAGAGCCATTTTGTTTTAACTTTGGTGCGCCTACATATTATTTAGATTTTTTTCGATTTGAGTAAAATTAGAATTTCGGTATTTTACATGAGAGAGCATATTGAGTTGGTGTATATACTCCAAAACAGAGTTGAAAAGGTCATTGTATATTCTTTCTGACAGATTCTATTCAGAGCTATTTTGCTTTTGACATTGGGTTGCATAGATAATACTTAGATTTTATTCAATTCGCTTAAATATAGAATTTCTGTATTTTACATAAGAGAGGATATGGAGTTGGTGTATATACCACAAAGCAGAGTAGAATAGGGAATTGTATATATTTTCTCACAGAATATATTAAGAGTAATTTTGTTTTTAACATGGAGTGCCTTGATAATATTTAAATTTTTTTCGATTCTCATAAAATTAGAATTTTGGTATTTTACATGAGAGAGCATATTGACTTGGTGTATATACTCCAAAACCGAGTAGAATAGGGCATTGTATATTTTTTCTAACAGACTATATTCAGAGCCATTTTCTTTTAACTTTGGGGCGCCTCGATATTATTTAGATTTTTTTCGATTCGCGTAAACTTAAAATTAAATATTTTACATGAGAGAGCATATTGAGTTGGTGTATGTACTCTGAAACGGTAGAAAAGGGCATTGTATATTTTTTCCTACAGATGATATTCAGAGCAATTTTTCTTTTAAAATTTGGGTGCCTAGATAATATTTAGATTTTTTTTTATTCACCTAAATATAGAATTTTTGTATTTTACATGAGAGACCATATGTAGTTGGTGTATATACTCCAAAACTAAGTAGAATAGGCCATTGTGTATTTTTTCTGACAGATAATATTCAGAACAATTTTGTTTTTAACATGGTGGTGACTAGATATTATTTAGGTTTTTTTCGTTTCACGTAAATTGAGAATGTCGGTATTTTACATGAGAGAGCATACTGATTTGGTCTATATACTCCAAAACAGAGTAGAATAAGGCACTGTATATTTTTTCTGACAGACTATATTCAGCGCTATTTTCTTTTAACTTGGGGGTGCCTAGATATTATTAAGATTCTTTTCGATTCGTGTAAAATAAGAATTTTGGTATTTAACCTGAGAGAGCATATTGAGTTGGTGTATATACTCCAAAACAGAGTAGAAAAGGGCATTGTATATTTTTTCTGACAGACTATATTAAGAGGAATTTTGCTTTTCACATTGGGGTGCCTAGGTAATATTTAGATTTTAACTATTTTGGTAAAATTTGAATTTCTATATTTTACATGAGAGAGTACACGAAGTTTGTGTATATACTCGAAAACAGTGTATAATAAAACATTGTATATTTCTTTAACAGACTATATTCAGAGACATTTTCTTTTAACTTTGGGGCACCTAGTAATTATTTAGATTTTTTTTGATTCGCGTATAATTAGAATTTCTGTATTTTACATGAGATAGCATATTAAGTTGGTGTATATACTACAAAACAGAGTAGAAAAGGGCATTGGATATTTTCTCTGACAGACTATATTCAGAGCAATTTTGCTTTTAACATTGGTGTGCCTAGATAACATTTAGATTTTCTTCGATTCGCTTAAATATACAATTTATGTATTTTACATGAGACACCATGTGGAGTTGGTGTATATATTTTAAAACAAAGTAGAATAAGACATTGTATATTTTCTCTAACAGACTATATTTAGAGCCATTTTCTTTATCTTTAGGGCGCCTAGATGTTATTTAGATTTCTTCCGATTCGCTTAAATATAGAATTTCTTTATTTTACGTGTGAGAGCAGGTAGAGTGGGTGTATATACTCAAAAACAGAGTATAATAGGGCATTGTATATATTTTCTGACAGATATATTCAGAGCAATTTTGTTTTTAACATTGGGATGCCTAGATAATATTTAGATTTTTTCGATTTGGGTAAAATTTGAATATCTTTATTTTACAAGAGAGAGCATAGTGAGTTCCTGTATATACTCCAAAACATAGTAGAGTAAGGCATTGCATTTTTGTTCTAACAGACTATATTCAGAGCTATTTTCTTTTAACTTTGGGGAGCCTAGATATTTTTTAGATTTTTTTTGATTCACGTAAAATTTGAATGTGGGTATTTTACATGAGAGAGCATATTGAGTTGGTGTATATAGTCCAATACAGAGTAAAAAAGGGCACTGCATAATTTTTATGACAGATTATATTCAGATCAATTTAGCTTTTAACATTGGGTTGCCTAGATAATATTTAGATTTTTTTCGATTCACATAAAATTAGAATTTCGGTATTTTACATGAGAGAGTATACTGAGTTGGTGTATATATTCCAATACAAAGTAGAATAGAACATTGCATATTTTTTTGACAGATTATATTCAGAGCAATTTTGTTTTTAACATTGGGGTGCCTAGATTATATTTATATTTTTTTGATTCAGGTAAAATTAAGATTTCTCTATTTTACATGACAGAGCATATTGAGTTGGTGTATATACTCGAAAACAGAGTAGAATAGGGCATTGTATATTTTTATGACAGATTATATACAGAGCAATTTGGTTTTAAACATTGGGGTGCCTAGGTAATATTTAGATTTTAACTATTTCGGTAAAATTAGAATTTCTGTATTTTACATGAGAGAGTACACGAAGTTGGTGTATATACTCATAAACAGAGTAGAATAAAACATTGTATATTTTTTCTAACAGACTATATTCAGAGCCATTTTCTTTTAACTTTGGGGCCCCTAGATATTTTTTAGATTTTTTTCGATTCACGTAAAATTAGAATTTTGTTATTTTACATGAGAGAGCATCCTGAGTTGGTGTATATACTCCAAAACACAGTAGAATAAGGCATTGTATATTTTTTCTACCAGTCTATATTAAGAGCCATTTTCTTTTAACTTTGGGGCACCTAGATATTATATAGATTATTTTCGATTTGCATATATTTAGAATTTCCATAGTTTAGATGAGACAGCATATTGACTTGGTGTATATACTCCAAATCAGAGTAGAAAAGGGCATTGTATATTTTTTCTGACAGATTATATTCAGAGCAATTATGCTTTTAACATTGGGGTGCCTAGATAATATTGAGATATTTTTCGATTTGCTCAAATATTTAATTTCTCTATTTTACACGAGAAAGCATATGGAGTTGGTGTATATACTCCAAAACAGAGTAGAATAGGGCATTGAATATTTTTTTCTGACAGATTACATTCAGAGCAATTTTGTTTTCAACTTTGGGGTGCCTAGATAATTTTTAGATTTTTTCGATTCGTTTAAAATTAGAATTTCTATATTTTACATGAGAGAGCATACTGAGTTGGTGTATATACTCCAAGACACAGTAGAATAAGGCATTGTATATTTTTTCTACCAGTCTATATTAAGAGCCATTTTCTTTTAACTTTGGGGCGCCTAGATATTATATAGATTATTTTCGATTCGCATATAATTAGAATTTCCGTATTTTACATGAGAGAGCATATTGAGTTGGTGTATATACTCCAAAAGAGGGTAGAATAGGTCATTGTATATTTTTTCTGACAGATTATATTCAGAGCAATTTTGTTTTTAACCTTGGGGTGTCAAGATAATATTTATATTTTTTCCGTTCGGGTAAAATTAGAATTTCGATATTTTACTTGAGAGAGCATATGAAGTTGGTGTATATACTCCAAAACAGAGTAGAATAAGTCATTGTATATTTTCTCTGACAGATTATATTTAGAGCCATTTTCTTTTAAGTTTGTGGCACCTAGATATTATTTAGATTTTTTTCGATTCGTGTAAAATTAGAATTTCAATATTTTACATGAGAGAGCATATTGAGTTAGTGTATATACTACAAAACGTGTAGAAATGGGCATTGTATATTTTTTCTGACAGATTATATTTAGAGCAATTTCGCTTTTAAAATTGGGGTGCCTAGATAATATTTAGATTTATTTCGATTCGCTTATATATAGAATTTCTGTATTTTACATGAGAGAGCATACTGGATTGGTGTATATACTCCAAAACAGAGTAGAATAAGGCATTGTATATTTTTTCTAACAGACTATATTCAGAGCCATTCTCTTTTAACTTCAGGGCACCTAGATATTATTTAGATTTTATTCGATTCACGTAAAATTAGAATTTCGGTATTTTACATGATAGAACATATTGAGTTGGTGTATATACACCAAAACAGAGTAGAAATGGGCATTGTATATTGTCTCTGACAGATTATATTCAGAGCAATTTTGCTTTTCACGTTGGGGTGCCTAGATAATATTGAGATTTTTTTCGATTCGCTCAAATATAGAATTTCTGTATTTTACATGAGAGAGCATATGGAGTTGGTGTATATACTCCAAAAAAGTGTAGAATAGGGCATTGTATATTTTTTCTGACAGGTTACATTCAGAGAAATTTTGTTTTTAACTTTGGGGTGCCTAGATAATTTTTAGATTTTTTTGATTCGTTTAAATATTGAATTTCTGTATTTTACATGAGAGAGCATATGGAGTTGGTGTATATACTCCAAAAAAGAGTAGAATAGGGCATTGTATATTTTTTCTGACAGATTACATTCAGAGAAATTTTGCTTTTAACATTCGGGTTCCTAGATAATATTTAGATTTTTATCGATTCACGTAAAATTAGAATTTCGGTATTTTACATGAGAGAGCATACTGAATTTTTGTATACACTCCAAACCAGAGTATAATAAGGCATTGTATATTTTTTATAACAGACTATATTCAGGGCCATTTTCTTTTAACTTTGGGGTGCCTAGATATTATTTAGATTTTTTATGATTCACGTAAAATCAGAATTTCAGTATTTTACATGTGAGACCATGTTGAGTTGGTGTATATACTCCAAAACAGAGTAGAATTGGGCATTGTATATTTATTCTGACAGATTATATTCAGAGAAATTTTGTTTTTATCATTGGGGTGCCTAGATAATATTTAGAATTATTTCGATTCATGTAAAATGAGAATTTCGGTATTTTACATGAGAGAGAATACTGAGTTGGTGTATATACTCCAAGACCAAGTAGAATAGGGCTGTATATTTTTTCTGACAGATTATATTCAGAGCAATTTTGTTTTCAACATTGGGGTGCCTAGATAAATTTTGCTTTTTCGATTCTGGTAAAATTAGAATTTCTGTATTTTACATGAGAGAGCATATTTTGTTGGTGTATCTATTACAAAACAGAGTAGAAAAGAACATTGTATATTTTTTCTGACAGATTATATTCAGAGCAATTATGCTTTTAACATTGGGGTGCCTAGATAATATTGAGATATTCTTCGATTTGCTCAAATATAGAATTTCTCTATTTTACATGACAGAGCATACTGAGTTGGTGTATATACTCAAAAACAGAGTAGAATAAGGCATTGTATATTTTTTCTAACAGACCATATTCAGAGCCATTTTCTTTTAACTTTGTGCGCCTAGATATTATTTAGATTTTTTTCGATTCCCGTTAAATTAGAATTTCGGTATTTTACATGAGAGCATACTGAGTTGGTGTATATATTAAAACTCAAAGTACAAAAGGGCATTGTATATTTTTTCTGACAGATTATATTCAGAGCAATTTTGCTTTTAACATTGGGGTGCCTAGATAATATTAAATTTTTTTCGATTCACGTAAAATTAGAATATCCGTATTTTACATGAGAGAGGATTTTGAGCTGGTGTATATACTGTATAACAGTGTAGGTAAGGTCATTGTATATTATTTCTGACAGATTATATTCAGAACAATTTTGCTTTTAACATTGGAATGCCTAGATAATATTTAGACTATTTGCGGTTCATTTAAAATTTGAATTCTGGTATTCTACATGAGACAGCATATTGAGTTGGTGTATATACTCCAAAACAGAGTAGAAAAGAGCATTATAGATTTTTTTCTGACAGATTATATTCAGAGCTATTTTGTTTTTAACATTGGTGTGCGTAGAAAATATTTAGATTTTTTTCGATTCGCTTAAATATAGAATTTCTGTGTTTTACATGAGAGAGCATATGGAGTTGGTGTATATACCCCATAACAGAGTAGAATAGGGCATTTTATATATTTTCTGACAGATTATATTTAGAGCAATTTTGCTTTTAACATTGAAGTGCCTAGATAATATTTAGATTTTTTAATTCGGGTAATATTAGGATTTATGTATTTTATATCAGAGAGAATACTGAGTTGGTGTATATACTGAAAACAGAGTAGAATAAGGCATTGTATACTTTTTTTAACAGACTATATTCAGAGAAATTTTCTTTAACTTTGGGGCACCTAGATATTATTTAGATTCTTTTCGATTCACGTAAGATTAAAATTTCGGTATTTTACATGAGAGAGCACACTGAGTTGGTGTATATACTCCAAAACAAATTAGAATATGGCATTGTATATTTTCTCTGACAGATTATATTTAGAGCAAATTTGCTTTTAACATTGGGGTGCCTAGATAATATTAAGATTTTTTTCGATTCGCTTAAATATAAAATTTCTGTATTTTACATGAGAGAGCATATGGAGTTGGTGTATATACTCCGAAGCAAAGGAGAAGAGGGCATTGTATATTTTTTCTGACAGATTATATTTAGAGCAATTATGTTTTTAACATTGGGGTTCCTAGATAATATTAAGATTTTTTCGATTCAAGGAAAATTAGAATTTCGGTATTTTACATGATAGAGCATACTGAGTTGGTGTATATACTCCCAAACAGAGTAGAATAACGCATTATATATTTTTTCTAACAGACTATATTCACAGCCATTTTCTTTTAACTGTGGGGAGCCTAGATATTATTTAGATTTTTTTGATTCACGTAAAATTAGAATTTCGGTATTTTACATCTGAGAGCAAACTCAGTTGGTGTATATACTCGAAAACAGAGTAGAATAAGGCGTTGTATATTTTTTCTAACAGACTGTATTTAGAGCCATTTTCTTTTAACTTTTCGGTGCCTAGTTATTATTTAGATTTTTTTCTATTCGTGTCAAATTAGAATTTCCGTATTTTACATGAGAGAGCACATATAGTTGGTTTAGATACTTCAAAACAGAGTAGAAAAAGCATTGTATACTTTTTTTGACAGATTATATTCAGAGCAATTTTGTTTTTAACATTGGGGTGCCTAGATAATATTTAGATTTTTTCGATTCGGGTAAAATTCAAATTCCTGTATTTTACATGAGAGAGCATACTGAGTTGGTGTATATACTCCAAAACAGAGTAGAATTAGGCATTGTATGTTTTCCTAACCGACTATATTTAGACCTATTTTCTTTTTACTTTCGGGCGCTTAGATATTTAGATTTTTTTCCATTCTCGTAAAATTAGAATTTCGGTATTTTACATGAGAGAGCATATTGAGTTGGTGTATATACTCCAAAACAGAGTAGAAAAGTGCATTGTATATTTTTTCTGACAGAATATATTCAGAGCAATTTTGCTTTTAATATTGGAGTGCCTAGATAATATTTCGATTTTTTTCGATTCTCGTAAAATTAGAATTTCGGTATTTTACATGAGAGAGCATACTGATTTGGTGAATATACTCCAAAACAGAGTAGCATAAGGCATTGTATATTTTTTCTAACAGACTATATTCAGCGCCATTTTCTTTTAACTTTGGGGCGCCTAGATATTATTTAGATTTATTTTGATTCGCGTAAAATTGGAATTTCGATATTTTACATGAGAAAGCATACTGCGTTCGTGTATATACATTAAAACAGAGTAGAATAGGGCATTGTATATTTTTTCTGACAGACTATATTAGGAGCAATTTTGCTTTTCACATTGGCGTGCCTACATATTATTTAGATTTGTTTGATTCGGGCAAAATTAGAATCTCTGTATTTTACAAGAGAGAGCATATTGAGTTGGTGTATATACTACAAAGAGAGTAGAGAAAGGAATTGTATACTTTTTCTGACAGATTATATTCAGAGCAATATTTCTTTTAACATTGTGGTGCCTAGATAATATTTAGATTATTTTCGATTCGCTTAAATATGGGATTTTTGTATTTACATGAGAGAGCATATGAAGTTGGTTTATATTCTCCAAAACAGAGTATAATAGGGCATTTTATGTTTTTTCTGACAGATTATATTCAGAGCAATTTTGTTTTTAACATTAAGGAGCCTACATAATATTTTTATTTTTTCGATTCGGGTAAAATTAGTATTTCTGTATTTTAAATGAGAGAGCATATTGAGTTGGTGTATACACTCCAAAACAGAGTAGAATGTGGTATTGTATATTTTTTCTGACAGATTATATTCAGAGCAATGTTGCTTTTAACATTGGGTTGCCTAGATAATATTTAGATTTTTTCGATTCGGGTAGAATTAGAATTTCAGTATTTTACATAAGAGAGCATATTGAGTTGGTGTATATAGTACAAAACAGAGTAGAAAAGGGCATTGTATATTTTTTCTGACAGATTATATTCAGAGCAATGTTGCTTTTTACATTGTGGTCCGTAGATAATATTTAGATTTTTTTCAGTTCCCTTAAATATGGAGTTTCTGTATTTTACATGAGAGAGCATAAGGAGTTGGTGTGTATACTACAAAACAGAGTAGAATAGGGCATTGTATATTTTTTCTGACAGATTATATTCAGAGCAATTTTGTTCTTAACATTGCGGTGCCTAGATAATATTTAGATTTTTTTTCGATTCACTTAAATAGAGAATCTCTGTATTTTACATGGGAGAGCATATTGAGTTGGTGTATATACTACAAAACAGAGTAGAAAAGGGCATTGTATATTTTTTCTGACACATTATATGCAGAGCAATTTTATTTTAACATTCTGGTGCCTAGATAATATTTAGATTTTTTTCGATTCACGTGAAATTACAATTTCGTTATTTTATATGAGAGAGCACACTGAGTTGCTGTATATACTCCAAAACAGAGTAGAGTAGGGCATTGTATATTTTCTCTAACATACTATATTCAGAGCCATTTTCTTTTAAGTGTGGTGTGCCTAGATATTATTTAGATTTTTTTCGATTCACGTAAAATTACCATTTCGGTATTTTACATGAAAGAGAATACTGATTTGGTGTATATACTCCAATACAGAGGAGAATAAGTCATTGTATTTTTTTCTGACAGATTATATTCAGAGAAATTCTGCTTTTAACATTGGGCTGCCTAGGTATTATTTAGATATTTTTCGATTCGCTTAAATATAGAATTTCTGTATTTTACATGAGAGAGCATATGGAGTTCGTGTATATACTCCACAAAAGAGTACAATAAGGCATTGTATATTTTTTATAACATAGTATATTCAGAGACATTTTCTTTTAACTTTGGGGCGCCTAGATATTATTTAGATTTATTTCGATTCGCATAAAATTTGAATTTCGGTATTTTACATGAGAGAGCATTCTGGGTTGGTGTATATTCTCCAAAACAGAGTAGAATAAGGCATTGTATATTTCTTCTAACAGACTATATTCAGAGCCATTTTTTGTAACTTTTAAGCGCCTAGATATTATTTAGATTCTTTTCGATTTGCATAAAATTAGAATTTCGTTATTTTACATGAGAGAGTATATTGAGTTGGTGTATATACTCGAAAACAGAGTACAAAAGGGCATTGTATAATTTTTCTGACAGATTATATTGAGAGCAATTTTACTTATAACATTGGGGTGCCTAGATAATATTTAGATTCTTTTCGATTCGCTTAAATATAGAATTTCTGTATTTTACTTGAGAGAGCATATGGAGTTGGTGTATATACTCCAAAACAGAGTAAAATAAGGCATTCTATATTTTTTCTAACAGACTGTATTCACAGTAATTTTCTTCAAACTTTTAAGCGCCTAGATATTATTTAGATTTTTTTTTTATTCGAGTACCATTAGAATTTCGGTATTTTAAATGAGAGAGCATACAGAGTTGGTGTATATACTTTAAAACTGCGTAGAATACGGCATTGTATATTTTCTCTGACAGATTATATTCAGAGCAATTTTAGTTTTAATATTGGGGTGCCTAGAATATATTTAGATTTTTTTTTGATTCACGTAATATTAGAATTTCGGTATTTAACCTGAGAGAGCATACTGAGTTTTTGTATATACTTTAAAACAGAGTAGAATAAGGCATTTTGTATTTTTTCTGACAGATTATATTCAGATCTATATTGTTTCTAACATTTGGGTGCCTAGATAATATTTAGATTTATTTCAATTCGCTTAAATATAGAATTTTTGTATTTTTCATGAGAGAACATATGGAGTTGGTGTATATACTCCAAAACAGAGTAGAATAGGGCATGGTATATTTTTTCTGACTGATTATATTAAGAGCAATATTGTTTTTAACATTGGGGTGCCTAGGAAATACTTGGATTTTTTCGATTCGGGTAAAATTTGAATTTCTGTATTTTACTTGAGAGAGCATACTGATTTGGTGTGTATACTCCAAAACAGAGTAGAATAAGGCATTGTATATTTTTTCTAACAGACTATATTCAGAGCCAATTTCTTTTAACTTTGAGGTGCCTAGATATTATTTAGATTTTTTTCGATCCGCCTAAAATTAGAATTTTGTAATTTTACATGAGAGAGCATATTGAGTTGGTGTATATACTCCAACCCAGTGTAGAAAAGGGCATTGTATATTTTTTCTGACAGATTATATTCAGAGAAATTTTACTTTTAGCCTTTGGGTTCCTAGATAATATTTAGATTTTTATCGATTCAAGTAAAATTAGAATTTCAGTATTTTACATGAGAGAGCATATTGAGTTGGTGTATATCCTCCAAAACAGAGTAGAATAAAGCATTGTATATTTTTTGTAACAGACTATATTCAGAGCCATTTTCTTTTAACTTTGGGGTGCCTAGATATTATTTAGATTTATTTCGATTCACGTAAAATTAGAATTTCTATATTTTACATGAGAGAGCATACTGAGTTGGTGTATATACTCCAAAACAGAGTAGAAAAGGGCATTGTATATTTTTTTTGACAGATTGTATTCAGAGCAATTTTGCTTTTAACATTGGGGTGAGTCGATAATATTGAGATTTTTTTTGATTCGTGTAGAATTAGAATTTAACTATTTTACCTGAGACAGCATATTGAGTTGGTGTATATACGCCAAAACAGAGTAGAAAAGGGCATTGTATATTTTTTCTGACAGATTATATTCAGAACAATTTTTCTTTTAACATTGGTGTTCCTAAGTAATATTTAGATTTTTTTCGATTCGGATTAATTTAAAATTTCGGTATTTTACATGAGAGAGCATATTGAGTTGTTTTATATACTCCAAAACAGATTAGAAGAAAGCATTGTATATTTTTTCTGAAATATTATATTCAGAGTAATTTTGCTTTTGACATTGGGGTACCTAGATTATATTTAGATTTTTATCGATTCATGTTAATTTATAATTTCGGTATTTTACCTGAGAGAGCATATTGAGTTGGTGTATATACTCTAAACAGAGTAGAAAAGGGCATTGTATATTTTTTCTGACAGATGATATTCAGTGCAATTTTGCTTTTAAGATTGGGGTGCCTAGATAATATTTAGATTTTTTTATATTGGGGTAAATTTTAAATTTCGGTATTTTACATGAGAGAGCCTATTTATTTGGTGGATATACTCCAAGAAAGAGTAAAAAAGGGCATTGTATATTTTCTCTTACACACTATATTATATGCAATTTTGCTTTAAACGGTGGTGTACATAGAAAATATTTATATTTTTTGTAACCGCGTAAATTGAGAATTTAAATATTTTACATGAGAGAGCTTATTTATATGGTGTATATATTCCAAAACAGTGTAGAAAAGGGCATTGTATATTTTTTGGAACAGATTTTCTTTAGAGCAATTTTGCTTTTAACATTGTGTTACATAGATAATATTTATCTATTTTTTATCCGCGTAAATTTAGAATTTTAATATTTTACATGAGAGAGCATATTGATTTGGTGTATGTACTCCAAAAGAGTGTAGAAAAGGGCATTGTATATTTTTTCATACAGATTATCATTAGAGCAATTTTGCTTTCAGCATTTGGGTAATTAGATAATATTTATGTTTTTCTATTCAGGTATATTTAGAATTTTGTTATTTTACATGACAAAGAATATTGAGATTGTGTATATACTCCAAAAGAATGTGGAAGAGGGCATTGTATATTTTTTCTAACAGATTATTTTTCGAGGAATTTTGCTTATATCATTCGGGGACATAGAGGATATTTGTATATACTTTAAAATAGTGTAGAAAAGGGCCTTGTATATTTTTTCTAACACAGTATTTTCATAGTAATTTACATTGTGTGTGGGGAGCAAATTTCTCAAATCCCTTTGAACATATTCTCCCTCTCCCCTGTTTTTCTCTTTGCTCACTATTGAATCATGTTCAGGTTTCTTGATTTCTTATCTTTTCCCTATGAGCATTTTAGCTTCTGTCCACTTCTACTTTCAGAATTCTTCAGCTACCAAGACCCACCTCCTCAGAGAGTTGCTGGAGATTTTAGTAACAAAAATTTTCTCTGTCACATTTAGGAGACGTGCTTCCTTATCTTAATTCTATCAAGCTGGGTGAATTTACACAAAACACTTTATATCTTAGAACCAGTTTCCTCTCTGTAGAATGTAGCTAACCTCTGTTCTGTGGTCACAAGGATAATCAAAATAAAAAATCATCATAGTTAATATGTGTGGCTTACTAACCATGTTCTAGAAACCATGTCAAGTGCTTTCTGCAGATGGTTCCACTTTTATTATACTATTGGAACTATCGTCAACCCTACTTCGCAGACTACTAAATTGAGTGTCTGAGCTGCTAAGCCACTTGTCCAATGATATACAGCCAGTAAGTAACAGAATGAGGATCAGCATTTGAGATAGAAATATTCTAGACAAAATGTACTGTTACAGTGAAACTAGAGTGGTATCATCTCAGATAAGCGTTCATGCCTGTTCGCTTATCGAATCGGCCGAATACATTCAATGCATTCAGGAGATTGGGAGACATTATTTAAATTTTCCCCAAAACCCAGAAGAACTCAAAAGTACTCATTGCCTTGGCCTTATTGGTATTTGACTATGAATACAATAGATCCCACAGAAGCAAGTCTAGTAGAGTGGCCTTGGAAAAAGGCTAGGATTTAGGAGCAGGTTTAGGCAACTCAAGCCTTCTCAGCTTCCATTTTCTCATCTGTACTTTCATAATTCTGATTTTTAAGAGCACCTTTGTTGAAAGTAAAGGTTCAGTGAAACAGCACAGATGAAGTCCTTCCTATTTGGTCTGGCAGGTAGTAGTTGCTCAACACGTCTTGTCTATTAATGACCACCACAATGATCATAGTGGACTAATAATGAATTGATAAAATATGATTATGTAAGTTCAAATGAGTTTTGATCTCGCCCCTCTCCTCTGTTTCAGAGGCTGTATGGTTTTTATATTCTACATTGTATGGCTTAACGTTGGCAGGTGGGGGATTTTGATAGACACATGATAAAATCAGAAGCCCCAAGACTTGTATTTTCATCACAGAAATGTATTACTTCCTTGAGTTGTGACCTGGAGAGAGTTACTTTGTCTAAGTTAACCTTACTTGTAAAAATAATCATAAATATACCTGCCCTTTCTCATCATCTCAGCCTCTCCGCAGTCAGTGTGAGGTACCATTGGTATAGTGTTTATGAAGGGGTTTGCAAGCTCTGGAGTGCTGTATGTATGCTATTTTGCCTCTTCAATTGTGAGTGGTGTTTTCCCATTCTCCTTAAATGACCCAACACTACGCTCTTGGTAAAATAAATGCATTTGTGCATGAACATTTGGCAAATAATAAGAGCTGCATTTGCAAGAATTTTTCCCTTGAACAGCCAAGTGAGCCACTATGAGCTGCACTGTAGCAGTGACATTTACAATAATTTGTTCAGAAGAGCAATTGCCAACTTGCCTATTTGACTAGTATGGAGTACTATACATTGTTTAGGGTGATGAGATCAGTAAACCAGCAATTCGGTAGAGCCATCAGAGAAGAGGATGAAAAGAAATGAATATCTGAGATCCTGAGTTTCCAATCAGATCAAGAAAAGGAAGCCTATAAGAATAGGTCCCATTTATTTGGGGGAGAAACATACCCCACTTTGTATGAAGGCTTCATTTTCTAGGAATATTTTCTAATGCTTTCAAAAACATTGTGATATATGTCGGACTATTCCCATTTTACAGATGAGAAAACTGAGGCTATGAGGTTTAAGTCACTAGTCTGCTCCTTCTTCCATTCTGGTTTTTAGAAAATGGTGCCACCACCTATCCAGTCACACAAGCCAAAGTCCTATGAGTGAGCTCTGGTTTATCCCTTTCTCTCTCACTTCTCATATCCAACTTACCATTCAGGCCTGCTGATTTTAGCTCTTAAATATCCCTTAGCTTCTGTTTTTTCTTTCCATTAAAATTCTCATTGCAGCCCTTCTGTGGATTACCTCCTGGCCTTCCACCTGTGTGTCTGTGTCCATGTTGTCTCCAGTCTGTCCTCCACATAAGTCAGACCATGCCCCATACCTCCCAGTCCTTCTTAGAATGAGGACAAACCTCCTCACCATGGCCACAGTCTTCTTTCCATTTCTCTGTCCTCATGGCGTGCCCCTCCTCTCTGCTCTGCACTGCAAAGACTCAGCATCTTGTACTGGCCAAGGTCCAGGTCCCCCTGCACCACATATTTGCCAGGAATGCCAGATCGTCCTTACTTTGCCCACTTACTGGCCACTCATGCTTCTGATCTCGGTCCCTCCCTAGGGGAAACCTTTCCTGACCTTTGTAACTAAAGCAAAGCCTTCTCCTGGGTGCTCTCATTGTTCCAGAGACCTGCCTGCACCGCACTTGTACCAGGTAAACCTTTACATTAACTAGAGTGACAGATATGTTAGTGTCCACTGCTGCCTCGCAGGAATAAAGCCAGAAAAGGTAAGGCCCTATCTGTGTGCATTTCTACAGTCTAGTGTGCTTAGTGAGATATTGTTTAAGAAGAATGAGTTGGACATGACAGCATGGCTAGAAAGTGATGGATTGAGGATTTAAACATACTTCTTTCTGGTTCTAGAGAGTTGGCTGCTAACACTATTCACTTTGGGACGGTGTCATTTTAGGACTGATAAGGGTACTTTTTGCTAAGATCAAATATATTTTGGGTCCATCAGATGAAGTTTGATAAAAGTGGGTTATTCAGAACCCACTGATAAGCAGAGCTGCCTGACCAAGATTTTCAGATTTTGCATCAAAGAGAAAAGTAATGAAAGTGGGCTGATGGGAGGGGAAGGAGGGCTGAAAAGTGAAGCAGGAACAGCTATTTCTATAGTGCCCTTGACCCTGCCTTTCTCTGTTCTTCACTCTGGCTGAAATTGACCACCCTGAGTGCGTTCAGATAATGATAAATTATGTCTGTCACACTGTGTGTGTGTGTGTGTGTGTGTATGTGTGTGTGTTTGGCTATGTACAAAAGAGGCAGCTTCTGTGAATAAATGAAGCCTTGTAATTAAGGAATTTGTTGTAAATGGCAAGATGCATTGGTGCTTGGTCCTTAGTACTCCTCGCTGAGGCCACATTTCCTTGAACTGGCTTGTATTTGCCACTGACACTACTAGCAGCAGGATGGAGGGGAGGAAGGAAGACACCAGGTGTTGCAATGCTTAGCGCCTGCTTTCAGCTTTGCTGCAAACTAAAACACTGACTGACTTTGGTTAACCCCGTAACCTCTTTGAGCCTCAGTTTTTTCATCTGAAAAAATCAATGATGGTTTGAATTTCTTCCGAATATGACATTCAGTTATCTCTCTCTCCATTGTGGAAGCACTGGGAGCTATTGTTCTCCTGTCTCTGGTGGCCGTTATGATTTCTGCATTATCAAGGGGCCCTCTCTAACCTAAATAACCCTCCAAAGAAATTAAGTTTGTAATCATTTCTGCCTGGTAAGCGAAATGACAAGAGAAAAGAGCTACTTGTCAATAGCCCTGTGGATGGCGAATTAATGGGATCTGTGCAAACAGTTGCTTATAGAGCCATAATTTGCCTTTCGTTTTCCTTTGCAACTCAGATAAAAGTGAATAATTTTCAAAGAGCATCTCATTGAACATATTTTTTAAAAACATGTCATTGGCAAAAGGGGCACTTGGTTGCTTGATTGCCATATATCTCTGAGTATGTGGAACAGTTATTTTTAGCTGGGGGTAACTAGCTGAGAAGAAAGCTGCAGCATCTTGGAGGCAGAAGAATCTTTGTATGTCTTATGTTGGCATGGAGAAAGCAAAGCGAAAGGGCAGAGTATAAAAGGTTGTTAACTAGATAAGGGGTCAGCTGCATTTCCTCTGGCTGCTCAGAGGTGAGGCCCTAAAGCAATTGAGACAACATTGTGGGTGGGAATGTGTTTGCAGGGTCTAATTAGTTTACCCAAGAAAAGCAAAAAAGAGAAAGGGCTAAAAATATGTAGATTGTAAAATTCATGGATTCATTTGCTCTTCTTTGCCTTTGAAACCTTTTGAAAACCTTATAGTAGAACAATTTGTAATCCTTGAAGCCTTTTTGCTACCACTCTTGTCAGCTTGTCTAAGGCCACCGTAACTTATCAGCTACCGCGGAAAGTTGTTTAAACTCTCTAAGCCTCCTTTTTTCCCACTGGTTCACTTAGGGGCAATAATTCCTAATGTTTCTGCCTGAGTTATTGTTTTTCAGATCCCATAATTGTTTGCATATGTGCTCTATAAGATGCGTCACCTAGCACACGTTGTGGGCAACCTCAGGTGTAGAAGTTAGGACATCTTTGTGCCTGGATTTGGCTGTTACTAACAAGACGGAACGGAAAGGAAGGGCAGAGTAGACTACTGTAGAATTTTGTTGGATTCTTTTGGTTTCTCTAGAAAATGATACTGTTCTTATATTTAAAGATAACTATCTGCCTAGGCATATTGAAATTCTAAGGTTGACACCACTTTTCATTGATCCTAGGGCAGGGTTTCAGGATTGCTGGAACAGCATCATCATTTTACAGTATAGATTTCAGTCAGCAGCCTGGTCATGGCCTCCTCAGTGTGCAATCTTCTTACTGATGGTGTACGTCAGTGGGCTGGACTCACAGTTTCCATCTCTTAGGCTGGGCAGGCCCATGGTGGCAATGGTAAAAATTTCATGGGAACATACATCAGAAGTAATAAGAAATCCATCTTCTTAAAGCCTTCATAGGAGATTTCCTGAAGATTTATAAAAGGCACTTCATTGATCAAATGACTCTGATGTTTCCCCTCACTGGAAGAAATTCAGGTCACCAGCCCACTTAAAATCATTGTGTTCTCCTTTTGCAGTAACCTCTGCTCATATAATTTCTTTATGGCATATTATATACTATTAACTTAATATCCTGATTAGTGGAGATAGCAAACACTCAGTATCACTATAAACTGCAGTATCATAACTGACTTCCTTTAAAAATCATCTAATGTTTCTTTAAAATCACTGGTGCTTTTGTAAAGTAGTTCATATTTAGGAATATGAACATTTTATCATGCTGGAAAATTATTTGAATTCCTTTTCATTTAAAACCTATAGCTTTCTATTTAATCTAGCTTTCACAAATATTTTATTTGCCCACTATAGAAAAATCGAGTTTAGAGATAAATGTAAAGTCACTCATAGCTCCATCCAAAAGTCAACAACTCTTAATATCATTATTTTTGTTCTTGTTCTCAGTATTTTTGCTGAATCTATGTTTCGTAGAGTTTCATCATATGTCAGATAAAACTGCATATATATGAGTTTTTAAACAATACATTTTTATTGTCATAAATGAAACATACATTTAATATGGTATGACTAGGACATATAGAGAGATATAACAAAGAAAATTAAAGTCATTTAAAATCTTACCAAATCTAATAACCATAAACCTTTCGATGTATTTTCTCAGAATACTTTTTCCTATGCCTTTTATATTTTCTTGATTATCAAGTACTTCAAGCGTATAGAAAAGACAGAAACTAATATAAGCAGCAATGGAAAATTTTAAAATATGGGTATTTTTCTGCATGTGTTTCAGATTGTTTAGTTTTTGTTGTCCTTTGCCCTCCCCACGTGTCCCTTTATTTTCCTGGCAAAACAAAGCATTACAGATATAGTTGCAGCTTCCTATACTCAATTTTATTTTTCTAAAACTTATTGATATTGAAATGTCTACCTCTGGTCTACTTACTTTCCCTGCCGAATAATACTTTACCATATGGAAATACCACGATGTACAATTACATGCATAGTGCCATATACATTTGTTTACAGGTTTCTTGGGAAGAATCTCTCTTACTGTGTTCCCAGAAGAGGGATTGGTAAATTGTAGGGGAGGCTTGTCTTCATTTTTACTATGAATTTCCCATTGTTTAAAGTAGTTGTAACAATTGGTATTCCCACAGGAAATGTGGGGAAACTTGTTTTGTGTTTGGCTTCACTTGATATTCCTAGGCTTTTACTTTTTGTTTGTCAATCTTATGAATGTAAAATGGTATGTTTTAATTTATATTGTGCGCAGACTTTATTATTCGGGACACATGTAACCTTTCTCATGCACCACTGTCATGGATTTGTTTTCAATTTATCTCATTTATTACGCACGGAAAATTGTGAGGTTTCTCAAAGATGGCGATGAGAACTGCTGATGGATTTGCTGCATTAGATCCACCCTCTCCAGCTCTGGCCCTCTAGTGTCAGTATTTCTGCCTTCCATTTCTAGTGCTTCCTCTTTTCAGGTTCTGGGAACATTCTGGCTGTAGAAATCAGTTGCAGTAATTGGAAGAACTTTTACTAAAGTGACTTACTTGTCTTCTTACCTAGTAATTATGCAGACTTTAAAATATATTTATGAAAAAATTCAAGTTATATACAAAACCAGACACTACCAAAGCATATACAAAGTTCATGATCCCTTTTATTTTTCTCTTCTTCCTCTTCCAATATATAACCACTTGTAGAGAGCCCCTACTATTTCCTTTGTATTTATGTTTATCTCCAAATGCAATAGATATTCTCTAACATATCTCCTTGGATCCATGAGAAGAAGGTGAATGTAATTTTTAAAAATGAATATGATATATCTACATCAGCACAGTATTGCATTATATGGAAATAAGAGAAAGAATCTAACATGGACATTTAGGTTGCTTGTAGTTTTCTATTATTTTAAACAGTGTTGTGGAAAACATTCTTGTAAATGTCTTTGGACATCGATGTGAAAATTGTCTTAGGAGATATTTGTAGAAATGCTATTTACATGGTCTTTTTGCCTACTTTATTCATTTTTATTTAGAACATTTTATAGAACTTTAGGAATTGGTGACTTCTAAGTAGGTGTAAAACACATTACCAGGCCAGGCATGGTGGCTCACACCTGTAATCCCAGCACTTCGGGAGGCGGAGGCAGGTGGATCACGAGGTCAAGAGATCGAGGCCATCCTGGTCAACATGGTGAAACCCCATCTCTACTAAAGATACAAAAAATTAGCTGGGCATGGTGGTGCGTTTCTGTAGTCCCAGCTACTTGGGAGGCTGAGGCACGAGAATTGCCTGAACCCAGAAGGCGGAGCTTGCAGTGAGCCGAGATCACGCCATTGCACTTCAGCCTGGGTGGCATGAGCAAAACTCCATCTCAAAAAAAAAAAAAAAAAAAAAAAAAAACACAGTACCTGGATTCTCTGAGCTTTATGTTCTGTGTGAAGCAGGGGAAGTGACAGTAACTACCTGTTAGGGTGATTTTGAGGATTAAATGAGATACTGTGTACAAAGTTTATAGCATGGGTTTTGGATCACAGCAGAGACTAGAAAGTTCAGTTTTGCCTCCTCTTAGTCGGTCCCGAACCCAAATATACTTTTAAATATTCTTTCAGCACAGATTTTAAAGTTTGATAGAAATAGAATTATATTGTGATCACTCCATATGTAAGGTTTCTTTAAGTCAAGAAAATGTTTTTGATATTCAGCCATGTTGTTGCACATGTCAATAGTTCTTTCCTTTTTTATCCTCCTATTTCAAGTCTTAAAAAAGGAATACTGCAAAAAAAATGAAACAATATTTCCACTTGTATTCGGTTTTGGTCTACAGTTGACATTGTTCTCAAGTATCACTAACAGGTTCCCATGGAGAGAAAAATTTATTTTCTGTCCACAATATAACAGGAATTATAACAGATGCAGAAGGCCTACTAGCCCTGTGTGAAAATCATCATGTTGACTATATTTCTCAAAAGTTAAACTCAGGTGTAGGGGCAGTTGTCAGTCTTTGTTTCCTCACTATCAATCCCACCACTTTTATTTTTTCATTTGGGGAAAAATAATAATGACTGTAAGAACAATGAAAAAATAATAAAAGGACAGTAAAAAGGTTGAATGCACTGGCTGTGGCAGGGAGCAATCAGAAATGGTTTGTTATTTCCCTTCACTTTATCAAAGTTGCTACGTGGACTCATTCTTACCCACCTGTTGGGTAGAATCTTTGATATTTTCTATTTCACTGAGCAATTTAAGATATTAATAAATTCTGTCTAGTTCAAAACAGGAGCAGAAAACCAAGCACCACACTTTCTCACTCATAATTGGGAGTCGAACAGTGAGAACAAATGGACACAGGGAGGGAACAACACACATTGGGGCCAGTTGGGGGTCAGAGGAGGGTGAGACGGGGAGACCATTAGGACAAATAGCTAGTGCATGTGAAGCTTAAAACCTAGATGAACGGTTGATAGGTGCAGCAAAGCATCATGGTACACATATACCTATATAATAAACCTACACATTCTGCACCTGTATCCTGGAACTTCAGAAAAATCCTGTTTAGTTTAATTTCCAAACTCAAAAATCTCATTCAGCTGAAAACTTAACCCTTTTTTTTACATATTTTAACACATAAAATAATCAATAATGAAAACAGGTAGAGGTTGAGCATCTCTGATCCATAAACCCCACAATCCAAAATATTCCAAGATCTGAAATTCATCCACATCGATGGCTGAGATAGCGATATGTGTGCTTTCTGATGGTTCAATGTATACAAACTTTGATTCGTGCACAAAATTGCTAAAAATATGTAAAATTTTATTTGCGTTATGTGTATGAGGTGTACGTAAACATAGGTGAATTTTGTGTTTAGACTTCAGTTATATCTTTAAGAGATCTCTTTATGTATATGTAAATGTTCCAAAATATGAAAAAAGTTTAAAATCCAAAACACTTCTAGTCCCAAGGAATTCAGATAAGGAATATTCAACCACTACATCTAATAAGTCATGGATACTTTAAAATGAAATTTTAAAAGTATTTAAAGAGTCCAAAAGACATCAGGAGAAAAGGGACAGGACAAAAAGTGGGGAAGGGGATGCAAACAAAAACAAACAAAATAATGAAACAAACCATGAAATTGTAAGCTTGAATCCAATTACATCATTCAACCACGAATAAATCTATATTTAATAACGTTAAATGTTAATGAATCATACCACATACTCCAATTCAAGTGCAGAGATTGCCAGAATTGATTTAAAAAACCCACAAGACCCAGTGCTGTATATGAAATACACGCTTTGAATAGAAAAAAAAGACAAATATACGTAGGTCTAAATAAGTACATTTGAATTTTTTTAAGACAGTGCCCTACTCTATCTCCCAGGCTGGAGTACAGTGGTGCGATCTCTGCTCACTGTAAACTCCGCCTCCTGGGTTCGAGCAATTCTCCTGCCTCAGCCTTTTGAGTAGCCGGGAATACAGAAACCTGCCACCACGCCTAGCTAAATGTTGGGGTATTTTTAAGAAAGCTGGGGTTTCACTGCATTGGATAGGCTTGTCCTAAACTTTTGACCTCAAGTGATCTACCTGCCTCAGCCTCCCAAAGTGCTGGGATTGCAGGTGTGAGCCACTGTACCTGACCCTAAATGAGTACATTTAAAATGATATACTATGCAAACAGTCAGTAATAGAAGTGTGAAGAAGCTATATTAATACCAAATAAAATATGCTTAAGTCAAAAGAGTATTTCTAAAGATAAAGAGGGATAGTTCATGATTACAGAAGAGTCATTTCATCAAAAAATGGATTAAAAATAATTTGTGCGTCAATTTGCACAAAACAAAATTGAACTAAAGGAATAAACAAACAATCCACAATTTTTATTAGTGATTTTAATACCCATCTCCCAAGCAATTGATAGATAAACTAGACAAAATCTTCGTCAAGATGCAGCTGACCTGAACAACACTCTCCACCATCTTAAACAAACCAATGGAAGACGACACCCAATAACCACAGAATACTGTATGTTTCAAGTACATGTAGTGTTCACTAGGATAGGTCACATGCTAGGTTGTAAAACAAGACTGAATAGATTAAATCAAATTGAATTCATGCAGTGTATGTTACCTGACCACAATAGGATTAAAACAGAAATTAACAATAAGAGAACTAGGAAAGCTCCAAGTACTTGGAGATTAAATATAATACACAAGCCCAAGAAGAAATCAAAAGGTAGAATATAAAATATTTTATTCTAAGGGATAATCAAAATACAACATGCCAACACTTATGAATTACAGCTATGGGAGTTCCCAGAGGGAAGTATAGCCGTACATGCTTATACTGCAATAGAAGAAAAAGAGAAAGGTCTAAAATCAATGACGTAAATGTTCACCTAAAGAAGATTGAAAACACACACACACACACACACACACACACACAGAGCAAAGAAAACTCCAAGGAAGTAGTAAAAAGGAAACAATAAAGGTAAAAGTGCAGAGATAAACCAAATTGAAGACAGACAAAATAATAGAGAAAACTAACAAAGCAAAAAAGCTGGTTGTTTTAAAATATCAACATTAATAAACCTTAAGCTACTCTGATCATGAAAAAAAGAAAGGAAACACAAATGGTCAGTATCAATATCAGAAGTGAAAGCGAAGTGAAACTATCACTACAGATCCTGCAGACGTGAAAAGGATAATAAGAGACTATCATAAACAACGTCATGGTGACAAATTCTGCAACTTAGATGAAATGAACAAAGTATCTGAAAAATACAACAAAAACTAACACAAATTTTGCAGAAAAATGTGTCTGGGAAAATTAAAAGATACATTAAACAAAAGAATATGCAAGCCACAGCCTGACAGAAAATGGTCATAAATCTATTTTCAGTAAAGAGCCTGATTTCCAGAATATAGAAAGCAGTTTTATAACCTGAAAATAAGGCTGGGCACAGTGGCTCACACCTGTAGTGCCAGTACTTTGGTAGGCCGAGGAGGATGAATGGCTTAAGGCCAGGAGTTTGAGACTAGTCTGGGCAACATGGTGAGACCCTGACACCTAGTATAAGTACAAAAAATTAGCCTTGTATGTTGGCTAATATCAATACAAAAAGTTAGCCTGGTATCAGCTAATTGGGAGACTGAGGTGGGAGGATCACTTGAGCCCAGGAAGCAGAGGCTGTAGTGAGCCAAGATTGCACCATTGCCTTCCAGCCTGGATGACAGAACAACTAAAAGCAAAAAAGATAACAATTACTGTTTAGAAGGGGAAAAAATTTGAGGAGCCACTTTGCAAAGATAATATACAAGTGGGACAAAATGGTTAACATCAAGGAAATGCAGATTAAAACCACAGTGAGATACTCTACACACCCCACAAAATAACTAGGTTGGGAAAGACTAAACACCAAATGTTGGCAAGAATACAGCACAACTATAACTATTGCTAATGGGACTATAAAACAGTACAACTACTTTGTCAAATTTCTGGAATTTTCTTATAGAACGAATATACATCTCATCTATAATAAATGTCCGAGTTAGGAATCTACCCCAATTAGTGAAAATACATGTTAATAAAAATACTTATAGAAGACCACAATAGCTTTACTCATAATAATCAAAAGTTGAAAATATTTCTGGTGACCACAAATAGAGGATCAGGTAGCGAACTACGTTATTTCATAGCATGAAATACTACTCAGCAATAAAAATGAAAGAGATACTGATATGTGTAACCTGACTGATAAATATAAAAATTATTTTGTGGACTGAAGGGAGCCTTATATATAGGGTTATCACAACATGATTCAAGTTACGTGGAATTTCTAAAGTTGGCAAACTTAGTCTACAATGAAAAAAATCCAAGGGTACAGAGCTGGAGACTGAGACAAGTCATGAGGAAACTTTCTGGGATTGTATTAGTCCGTTTTTTCACTGCTGATAAAGACATACGTGATACTGGGTACTTTATTCAAAAAAGGTTTAAGGGACTCACAGTTGAACCTGGCTGGGGAGGCCTCATCATCACGGCAGAAAGTCAAAGGGACATCTTACATAGTGGCAGACAAGAGAGAAATGAGAAACAAGCAAAAGGGCTTTCCTCTTATAGAAGCATCAGCTCTTGTGAGACTTATTCACTATCACAAGAACAGTATGGGGGAAACTGTCACCATGATTAAATTCTCTCCCACCAGGTCCCTCCCACAACACGTGGGAATTCTGGGAGCTACAATTCAAGAAGAGATTTGGGTGAGGACACAGCCAAACCATATCAGGGATTATAGTAATGTTCTTTATTTATAGAATTTTGGGTTACACATATGTATACTTTTGTCAAAATTCGGTAAATACATACTTAAAATTTTTGCATTTCATCATTTGTAAACTTTACACCAAAACGAAAAAAAAAGGTACCAAATTCTAGTTAATGCACGTTGAGTTACTGATGTCTACAATTTACTTTAAAATGCCTAAAAACTATAATGGATTACTGGATGGATAGAAAGATGGATCTATGGATGGACATGAGATAAAACAAGACTCCAAGTTGGTGAAGATACAGTTAAAGTGTTCACTGTAAAGTCTTTTCAACTTTGCTGTACGTTCATAAATGTTCATGATAAAATATCAACGAAAACAATTTTCATCCCTCCTCCTCTGTGACAGCCTCAGCCTGAGAAACCCACAGTGGGAAGGGAAAGGAGGGCAGTGTGTTTGTTTATGACCACCCACCCTCACTTCTTAGCAGTGCTTTCTGGCTCTTCTAGGGTTGGATAGGGGCAGGGAGAAAGGAGAGACAGAGGAACAGATAGGGCCTTATTGAATAGTTCAGCTGTATTATGGTGTCACATTTTAGGAGCAGGCATGCAGTTTTGGGCCCTTTCTCATGTGTTCCTGAGAAATTCTCCTGGTAGGGATCTCTGACAGCAGTTGACTACCTCAGGTAATACAGTTTCTAGGAAGCCACTAAGAGCCCTCCTACCACCTGCCTCTGGGGGTCCTGGGCAGCCTCTTCCTTACCCCTGGCAGGAAGCTTTTCAGGGCAGCGTCCTCCTTAAAATCAATGGTTTTCTCTATTATGGAATTCCTATTTGGCCCATATAAAACATGCAAACACCTTTGTTTGGCTTAACTTGAAGTACGGGCCACTCCCAGCTCCAGTCTTCATCGCTTCTATCTGCCCCATTATTTCAACTTGGCCACAGCCTTTTGCCTTTGGATTGTATTCAGATGGGATAGCAGTTCCCGTGTTCTCCAGCCTTCAGGGACGTGAGCTAATCGGTTTGAATGGTTAATTAGAAGTTCCTGTTCAGGCAGCTCATTAGCTTTAAAATGAAGCAGCAGCCTTTTCCCATCCATGAGAATTGGGTGAGGAGGGAGTTCATACAACACACAACCCTTTCAAAAGTCTTCATTGTAATTAAAAAAAATGCCCAGCATGGTGGCTCACATCTGTAATCCCAGTACTTTGGGCAGCTCAGGTAGGCAGATCATAAGGCCAGGCTTTGGAGACTACCCTGGCCAACATGGGGAGACCCTGTCTCTACTAAAAATTCAAAAATTAGCTGAGTGTAGTGGTGGGCCCCTGTAATTCCAGCTACTCAGGAGGCTTAGGCAGGAAAATCACTTCAACCTGAGAGGCAGAAGTTGTAGTGAGCCGAGATCATGCCACTGCACTCCAGCCTCGGGAACAGAGCAAGACTCTGTCTTAAAAAAAAGAATTTTTAGTCCTGTCCTATAAAGGTAAGAGGTAGGTAATAACCTATTCTGGCAAAACTGGTTCTTGCCCACACCATTTGAAAAGTCTAGAACCTGATTGTAAATGAAAGGATTCTTGACAACTACTGTTTGGCGCTTGATCTTTGACTCCAATGCCAAACGTGGAGAAGACAGCATGTTTCCACTGTTCTGAAAACAGTAGCTAATCTGTGCTTCCCTTTGCTGTCTCGAGTATAGTAAAACATTTATGAGGTACAGAGGCTTGCAGAAAAGTATTTTAGAAGTGGAGTCAGAACTCCACTGTGGAAAGGGGGCTGAGAGAATCATGAATCCGATTCCTTCTCTTGCCAGAGGAGACTCAGATTTGTGATGTGGTTTCTCTGGGTAAACATGAGTCAGTAACAGAAGAGATCAGTAAAACTCTGGTCCACTGCAAAGAAATTAGTGTTTTATGACCTCCCCTCTGCCAGGGAACTAAGCATGAAGACAGCGCTTTTCCTCCCACTATTTTTAAAACTCAGATGAGCAGGTGTTCTATTGCTCCACGTGGTGCGCTTTTGAACTGAGAGGGACTGAACACGGAGAAGCCAGAGTAGCACTGCCCACACCCGGGGCCACCTGAAACTCATCATGATGCTTACTTTGGAGCGGCTGCCAATTTAAAAGAAGACTTAAGGGGTTTCGTTTGGCTCTGTGATTCTGCTGGAAGGAAGCCTGAGTAAGGTTGAGCTGAGGTTGCAGAGGAAAGGAGCCGTTTGTCCCACAACCTGAACAAAACAGAACTATGATGAAGCAGCATTGTCCATCTGAGGTAATACCCAAGGTACATTGCCTCATGTCAAGAAAGTCAAGGACGTGAATACACATGGAGTGAGGTTAAGAATGGAGGTTTTACAGGCAAAAGAAGAAAAGAGAACATCTCTCGCTTCTGCAGAGAGAGAGGGGGGCTTCTGAGTGTGTTTTCTGGTGAACTGCACAAGGTTTTATAGACTTGTTGAGGAGGTGGTGTTTGATTTACATAGGGTCCAAATATGGGTTGGACCAGATGAGAGCTTTACATAGCTCGTGAAGAAGCTGGCTATCCACCCGAATCTTCTTATGCATATAGGTTTTCTACTTGGCCAGTGCATGTTGTCTGTCCCTTACTGCACTTGTGGTTGATAAAGAAAAAGGAAGGTAAAGCCGTCAGGTTGAGCATGCCTGGCACCCAAGTAGCCTCCTATTGTTACAGCTGCTGGCATTCGCCTGTGCAAGCTTCCAGCTTGCTTGTCTATATCTGCAGCTCGATTTTACAGGCCACTCTTTGTTAGAAATGGTTTTGGGGCTGCTTTTTATTCAAAGGGAAACCTTACCAAAGACTTCCTTACTTTCAATCTCTGACTAAATAATTTCTTTAGAACTCCTGTATCAATGGGACTTCTAGATTACAGTTGAAGTAGTTTTGGCTGATCATCAACTCTGCCTCCACTTAATAGTGAATGCTTTTATTTTCTACGTTTCAAGGAGGGACTCTTTGCTTCTTGCCCTTCTTCAGAATAGCAGTGTGGAAATTGCATTTAGAACACCTGTTGGGCACAGTGGCTCACACCTGTAATCCTAGAAATTTAGGAGGCTAATATGGGAAAATTGCTTCAGGCCAGGAATTTGAGAGCAGTCTGGGCAACATAGCGGTACCCCATCTCTCAAAAAAAAATTACTGGGTGTGGGGATGCATACCTGCTGCCCTGTTGGCCCAGCTTCTGTCAGGAGGCCATGGCAGAAAGGTCACTTGAGCTCAGGAGTTTGGGGCTGCAGTGAGCTATGGTCATGCCACTGTACTCCAGCCTGGGTGACTCCATCTCTTGAAAAACACAACAAAAAACCAACAAAAGCCCACTTTCTATCTGGAATGGGAACTGGTAGAGCCTTATGACAGTGAGTGACTCAGAGGCAGAGCAAACGTTTGGCCACAGTTTTAATGGTGCAATTTGAACCTTGTGATTGTCCTACTGACCAAGGCTGTGGCTGTCTTAGGGTCCTCCATATGATCTGGCCTTGGAGGAGAAGAAACTCTTCTTGTTCAACACTTTCTGTTTGTGGAGCCCAAGATAAGAACTTTATGTTTGTTTCACAGATGAGAGGGTGCTAAATAGCTTGCTTAGAATCACACAAGTCAGAGGTAGGAGGGCCACGTTCTTTAACCAGTTTGTGAGTAGATGTCTTCCCAAGAACGTACAGCTGATGGCATAATGCTGACCTTAAGCCTAGGTTAATCCAATTGATGTTTAATGAAAAGCAATAGATTTCCTCCTGTAGCCCAAGAAAGAGCCACTTGACTACAGCTAATCGGTGAGAGAAATACCTCTATCAAAGGAATAGGTGATCAGAATTCATGGGCAGCAATGGGACATAGGAATGTGGAAATGAGAGGTGTGGGCTCCAGGGATGCTGGAGAAAACTCCTCCTCCAGTATTCCCTAACTCTCGAATGCTGCTGTCTTTTCAATACAAATACAAACCCACTCTGTTGTTTTGCACTGCCCCGTGCCCTGAATCTCTTGTTTGTGGACTGTATTCTCCAGTAACTTATTCAAGCAAGGATACACTGAAGCAAATTGTTCTGAAATATGACTTTATTTCTTCTTACATTTACATGACTGGTGGGGCATAGAATTTTTGATTGAAAATAATTTCCCATTCAAGTTTTAAAGATACTACTCCATTATTTCCCAGCTTCTGGTAGTGCTGTTGAGAAGCCTGAAATCATTCTGATTTTTGATTCTTTGTAAATACTGTTTTTTAAAAAACTTTTCTGAAAACTTAGGAGAGCTGTTTTCCTTTGTCATATATTGCATATTTTCACGACAATGTTCCTTGGTGTGAGTTTGTGTTCATGTGTTTAAACCTAGGAGGTTATGTTATTCAACTTGAGAAGTTGCCTTTTTTTTAACTTTTATTTAAGTTCAAAGGTTCAAGCACAGGTTTGTTATTTAGGTAAAGTCTGTCATGAGGTTTGTTGTACAGATCATTTCATTACTCCGGTATTAAGCCTAGTCCCATTTAGTTGTTTTTCCTGATCTTCTTCCTTCTCTCATTCTCCACTCTCTGAAAGGCTCTAGTGTGTGTTGTTCTTCCGCCTGTTGTATGTTCCTGTGTTCTCATCATTTAGCTCCCACTTGCAAGTGAAAATATCTGGTATTTGGATTTTGTGTTCCTGCATTAGTTTGCTAAGAATAATAGTCTCCAGCTTCATCTATGTCCCTGAAGAGAACATGATCGCATTCTTTTGTGGCTGCCTAGTGTTTTTTGTTGTATATGTACCACATTTTCTTTATCCAGTCTACCATTGATGGGCATTTAGCTTGATTCCATATTTTTGCTATTGTGAACAGTGCTGCCATGGACATATGCGTGCACATGTCTCTATAACAGAAGGATTTATATTCCTTTGGGTACATACCTAGTAACCCATTACTAGGTTTGCTGAATCAAATGGTATTTCACTCTTTAGGTCTTTGAGGAATCGTGACACTTTTTCACAATGGCAGAACTAATTTGCATTCCCGAATACAGTGTGTAAGTGTTGTTTTTCTCTCTAACCTTGCCAGTATGTGTTTTTTTTTTTTGCTTTGATAATTGCCATTATGACTGGTGTGAGATGGTATCTTATTATAATTTTCATTTGCATTTCTCTAATAATCAGTGACGTTGAGCTTTTTTAATATGATTGCTTGTTGCATATATGTCTTGTTTTGAAAAGTGTCTGTATATGTTCTTTGCCCACCTTTTTATGGGTTGTTTGTTTTCCTCTTGTAAATTTAATTTCCCTACCGATGTTTGATATTAGATTTTTGTGGAATGCATAGTTTACAAACATTTTCTCACATTCTGTAGGTTGTCAGTTTTCTCTGTTGATAGTTTATTTTGCTGTGTGAAAGTTTCTCATTTTAATTTGACCCCAGTTTTCAATTTTGCTTTTGTTACCTTTTCTTTTGGCATGTTCATGATGAAATCTTTGCCTGTGCTTATGTCCTGAATTGCATTTTCTCGTGTCTTGCAGAGCTTTTATAGTTCTTGGTTTTACATATCAGTGTTTAATCTATCTTGAGCAAATTTTTGTATGTAATGTAAAGAAGGGGTCTAGTTTCAGTCTTTTGCATATGGCTATCCAGTTATCCTGGCATCGTTTATTGAATAGGGAGAATCTTTTCCCCCTTGCTTGTTTTTGTTAAGTTTGCCAAAGATCAGATAGTTGTAGAAGCTTGGTTTTGTTTCTGGATTCTCTATTCTGTTCCATTAGTCTATGTGTTTGTTTTTGTACCAGTACTATGCCGTTGTTTCCTGTAGCCCTGTAATGCAGTTTGAAGTCTGGTAGCGTGTCGCTTCCAGCTTTGCTCTTCTTGCTTAGGGTTGCCTTGGCTGTTTTTGGTTCCACATAAATTTTTCAAAAGCTGGTTTTCTGAAAAAAATAATAAAACTCAACCTACTTCTTAACATTTTTCAAGAACCCAAATGAAATCATGACTGCTCTTGGAGATGGCACTCTGTATGTTTCAATTTACTACCCAGTAACTGGTCTATTAAAATCATACTGGTTAAAAAATAATAAACTTGAAGCTAGACCAATGAAGGAGAAAGGGAAGAGATTCAAATAACCACCATCAAAAACAATAAGGGCAATATTACCACTGACCCCACAGAAATACAAACCACCCTCAGAGAATATTATGTACAACTGTAGGCACTATTTTTCCTTTAATTTTGAGATGAAGTTTTGTGCTTGTTGCTCAGGCTGGAGGGCAATGGTGAGATCTCGGCTTAGTGCAACCTCTGCCTCCTGAGTTCAAGCTATTCTCCTGCCTCAGCTTCCTGAGTAGCTGGGATGACATGCATGTGCCACCATGTCTGGTTAATTGTGTATTTTTAGTAGACATGGTGTTTCTCCATGTTGATCCAGCTGGTCTTGAACTCCCAATCTCAGGTGATCAACCCACCTTGACCTCCCAAAGTTCTGGGATTGCAGATGTGAACCACTGAACCTGAAAAAATTGAGAAATCTAGAAGGAACTGATCAATTCCTGGTCACAACCACCCTCCCTGAGATGCAAGTTTGGTTTAACATATGCAAATTGATAAATGTCATCGTCACATAAACAGAACTAAAGAAAAAAAATTACCCACATTATTATCTCAATGGATGCAAAAACAGCTTTTGATAAAATTCAACTTTCATGTGTGTTAAAAACTCTCAATAAACCAGGTATTGAAGGAACATACCTCAAAATAATAAGAGCCACATGTGACAAAACCACAGCCAGCATCATACTGAATGGACAAAAGCTGAAGGCATTCCCCTCAAAAATTGGCACAAGATAAAGATGCCCTGTCTCCCCACTCCCATTCAGCATAGCTTTGAGGGTGTTCTTTGCTCTTGGATTTCTAATTGTTTCAATTGTGATGTTGGGTAGTTAACTTGAGATCTCAATTTTGTTTTTGAGATGGAGTGTTGTTCTCTCAACCAGGCTGGCGTGCAGTGGTGTGATATGGGCTCACTGCAACATTTATCTCCTGGGTTCAAGCAGTTCTCCTGCCTCAGCCTCCTGAGTACCTGAGATTACAGGTATGTGCCACAACACCAGCTAATTTTTGTATTTTTAGTAGAATGGGGTTTCACCATGTTGGTCAGGCTGGTCTCAAACTCATGACCTTGTAATCTGCCCGCCTTGGCCTCCAAAAGTGCTGAGATTACAAGAGTGAGTCACCGCAGCTGTCCCGAGTTCTCACTTCTTGATGTGAGCATTTAGTACTATAAGTTTCTCTCCACACTACTTGACTAGCTGCATCCCAGAAACTCTGGTAAGTTGTACCTTTGTTTTCATTACTTTCAAAGAACTTCTTAAACTTCTTGATTTCTGCCTTAATGTCATGATTTACCCAGGAGTCATTCAGGAGCAAGTTACTCCGTTTCCATGTAAGTGTATGGTTTTGAATGAATTTCTTAGTCCTGATTTCAAATGTGATTGCATCTGCTTTGTGACCTAAGGTATCTTCTATACTTATGAATGATCTATGTGTTGAGTTGAAAAAATGTGTATTCTGCAGTCATTGGATGAAATGTTCCTTGAATATCAGTTCCATTTGGTCTGTAGTAAAGATTAAATTTCATGTTGATTGGTTGGTTTTCTGTCTGGAAGATCTGTCCAGTGCTGAAAGTTGGGTGTTGTAATCTCCAGCAATTACTGTGTTAGGGTTTATCTCTCTCTTTCTTATTTGCTGCGTGTGTCTGTTCTTTTTTCTCTCTCTCTGTCTGTCTCTATTTCTATCTTTGGAATTCTGATCATTTTAGTGTTTAACCTGTTCAAATTTTCTTCCGGATTTCAACTTTTTTCTTATCGCTATTTCTGGAAGACATAAGGTTCATCTACTCAACTTTGTTGTCTTACTATTCTAACAAGAATTTTTCACAAGTTTTGCTGTCATATTTTAATTTCTAAGCGTTTACTTTTTCTTTAAATTTGGTTCTTGTTTCATGAAAATGGTAACACTTTTCTCTCTTCGTGAACATTCATATGAATTTCAGAAGGTCTTATCTCCTAGCACAGTCCTCATTCAGGCTGCATTTATGTGTCTTCTTGCTCTGGTCTCAGCCATTCATGTTAGAAGCTTTGCTCAGATGCCTGGTGACCCTTAGCTGTCTGTGTCTGTTAGAAAAAAATGGAGCACTGAAAAGCTAAAAGCTGATGGAAGTTCTGTGATTGTAACATTTTGTGGGGGGTGGTCTTGCTGGGTCAGACCTTTTCTTCTTGAGGAAGAGAGACTCTCTCTAGAGAAAAATCATCTTAACTTCTGACCAAGTGTATCTGCCACCCTCATTGGAACTCAGTGGTAGGAAAACCTGGAGGATCTCAGTGTTCAGTGTGTACATTTAAGCACTTGTGTCTAGAGAGCTCCTGCCTAGAGACAGCAAATTTTACCCTATAGAGAGGAAACCTCCACCCTGCCACCACCGTGGGATGCAGTCACCGATTCTAGGGAGAGGATCTGGGATCTACTTACTACTGAAACATAAATTCCCTAGGTAAATTTAGCTGCCAACTCTTGAACCGTTGGGGATCCTGGTTGCCTTCCTGCCACTGGCTTGGGATTTGGCATCTCTGTGTCTACTGTGAGGTGTCACTGACAGCTTCTGCTTGCCAGTTTTCTATATGCTGAAGGGATTGTCTTTATTTTCTTTTTATCTTTGTTGGTTTATTTATTTTTAATCATCCCATGTTAATGTGGTTTAATGATGGAGTGAAGGCATATGCAGGTATTCAACCAAACATCTTAGCTGAAGTCTGTGTATTTCTCTTGTAGTAAAATCTTGGTCATTCTATGTTTCAGTTAATCAAATTTTTATATATGCATTCTGATTTGGGGATGATGTGAGGGAAGAGAGAGAGAAAGAAAGAGAGACTCAGACGGACAGAGACAGGGTGAGAGAGAGAGGCTACTGTGACAAATCTGTGGGTCTGTGTATTTGGAAGTCAATAGGAATTTAGCCCTGTTTTCTGTCTAAAAAGCAGGAGTGTCCAGGCAATGGATCTGGAACTAGGCTAAGAATCTTTGAGGCAATGGCGCAGATCCAGTTGTGTTCAATTTTTAGTCCTTAGGCTGAAAGGGAAAATAACGTAAAACACATTTTTAAAAATTTCTGGCTGGGCGCGGTGGCTCAAGCCTGTAATCCCAGCACTTTGGGAGGCCGAGGTGGGTGGATCACAAGATCAAGAGATCGAGACCATCCTGGTCAACATTGTGAAACCCTGTCTCTGCTAAAAATACAAAAAATTAGCTGGGCATGGTGGTGCGTGCCTGTAATCCCAGCTACTCGGGAGGCTGAGGAAGGAGAATTGCCTGAAACCAAAAGGCGGAGGCTGCGGTGAGCTGAGATTGTGCCATTGCACTCCAGCTTGGGCAACAAGAGCGAACCTTCATTTCTAAAAAAAAAAAAAAATTTCTGAAAGTGGTGTTTTCTGATTTGCCCTCAGATAATTAGATACAGAAGGTAGCCATACATTTTTGGCTAACTCAGCATTCGTTGCTCCATTCAGCGAATTCATCTTTATATTCATGTTCTTTCTCTCCAGCTTAATATCCAAAATTTAAAAGTGAGGAATGCAGAATAGTTGAACTAAAAGAAACAGATCAACCACAACCTGCTTCTTCTTCCTCTCACCCAAAGAAAACCATTGTTAACATTTTGCTATATTCTCTTTATGTACTTTTCTCAGGTACTTTTATTCGAATATATTTTTGATCATAAAATTGTCTTAGACAATAAGTTGTCAGAGAAGAACACCCACTCTTTTTACACTCCAGGCTTCCAGTTTGAAGGTGACTGACTTGGGAATCCTGTATTTTAACAAGATATGATGTTGATATGGAATCTTTTATTGGACTGTTCTGAGGTGTTCTCTTTTTAGCATACTCTCCTTCATCCCCTTCTTCCCTGCTATACACACACATACACATTCACACATACACACATTCTTTCTTTCTCTCTCACATGCATATTCTCATACGCAAATACAAGCATGCTCATACACGTGCACACACACAGGCACGTGCATGCACACACTCACACTCATGTGAACCAACATGCACATACACACTCTCCTTCATCTCTTTCCTCCCTGCTACACACACATACTCTAACACTCATATGCACATGTGCACACACACATATGTACAACATGCACTGTGTCAGAAGGCCATGTAGAACATGATTGTTACTCTCCAAAAGGAAGGACACCCACACTTTTGCAATGGAAAAAAACAGCTCTGTTTTTGTAAAAAAAAAAAAAAAAAGAATTTTCTATTAGGCCTAGAAAGAAACTTAAAAAGTGTTTCTTCTTTTATCTAATCGGAACTTGTGTATGTGCACACACCCGTGTGACAGAAAGAGCCAGGGAGAGAGGGAGGGAGAGGAGGTGAAGGCAAGAAGAGAGAGAGCGATTAAAAAGCAAGTGCACTGTGGCAAGCTCGTCTGGACTAAGTGAGAAGCAGGCGGTTGTGGTGATGAGATAGGAGCTTGGAATGCTTCCTGGTACCAAGACTGTCATAAGTGGAATTGGGGTCTGAAAAAGTGACAGCAAAATTCAGTGTTCCTTTGACAACCACTCAGAAAATAGAATGTGAGGAAGCAGGAGGAAGGGAAGGTGTGGGGCCAGCCATGAGAATGCACCCCGCTGCTCCACGGATGCCTAGAAATGCTGGTCACTTATAGGGCACAGGTGAGGGGAAGTCTGGACTGGTGGCAGTAGTGCTGCCAAGCCATGTAGCCTGCTCTCTCAAGGGTGAATGTTCTTGCATAAGTAGTGGGGAAGATTATTCCCTAGTTTATATAGGCCCCATTTGTCCTAGACACAGATTTTAATGTTCTCAGGTGATCGCTTGCTTGATTGTCTGTGTAAAAGATCAGCAGTCCTTTTTTTTGTTTCTGGAAAGGTCTAGGCAGTAAATATTTTAGGCTTGGCACCCATATGGTCTCTGTCACAGCTATTTATCTTTGTGGTTGTGGTGTGAAAGCAGCCATAGAAATGGGTAATAAAGGAGTGGGGCTGAGTTCCAAAGTATTTTTATGAGAACTGAAAATTGCATTTTATATAATTGTTGACATGTCCCAACATATTGTTACTTTTTTGAATTCTTTCACATTCGTGGCTCATGAGCTGTCTGACAAGAGACGACAGGCAGGAATTGGTGGATGGGCCATGGTTGCCCAAACCCTGTGTCCAAATCATGGCATTGTACAAGCAGGAGGGATCTCTGACCCTCTCTTTTTTCCCTCTTTCCTTCTTTTCAGTTTCTCATTGTGCTGATTTGGAAACCAGAAATCGAAAGCTCTGGGAAGTGAACTCTTTCTGACTTAACCTGTTAGTGGCAGTGTTAGGATAAAATTTCAGGTCTCAAGGAGCACTTCTTAGAGCCCAGATCAGACTGAATGCTGCTTTTGTGATTGCAGAAGGCATACCATCCTCTGGTACACTAGCTCCTTAGCGTCACCCTGAATCTGAAACTTAGTTCTTCATAAAGTCTTTTGTTCTATGATTCCTCAGTGCATCATTTGCTAATTTGCGCCGTTATTCTGTTTAACACAACTGAGATATAGACATAAGCAAAGTTCCTACCCTTTAGGAACTCACTTCTTCAGGGCCTCGTTTTGATAATCCAGACAAAGCTACTTAAATGTAGTTTTATCCTTAAAAGCAAAACCGGCTGCACTTATGTAAGTTACAATAATAATTAGAATTTAGGAAAAATCCATTCTTAAAACAAGAAGGCAAAGAGAATAAAAAATAAACACCCAAGTCACCCTCTGACTGTGCGTTGGTTTTAAAACAACAAGACTATTATTTGAAGTGAACACAAGGAAAATTTTGCTACCAAGCGAGTACAATTTCTAACAGGTGGTACATCGACTCCTCTAATTCCAGACATTTCTGAAAGTGCCCTTACTACCTACATTACTTCCTTCTGTAAAGCTCTACTGATTAAGACTTTATCTTTTGTGGTTGGATTTTTGCTTTTGGGATTACAACCTGCTTTCAAGTCACATTTTGTAAATTAGTTGAGGTATCTTGCTGAGTGATAAAGTCTGAGTCAAAAACTTCCTGAAAAGTGCCTCGTGAACTCGTGAGGCATCATGGCAAGGATCCCAATTGTTGGACTGAGGCAGAGAGGTAGAAAGAAGAACACAGACTTTAAGGTCTGACAGATGTAAGTATAGGTCCCACCTCCACCACGTATTAGATGTGTAATGTTAAATGAGCTACTATACCTCTTTGAGCCTCAGCTTTCCTCTCTGTAAAAAGAAGATGTTAAACCTTTCCTTGCACTATTGTTGTAGGGATTAGAGATGATGTCAATAAAAATGTTTCCAGCATGCTCGGTATTCAACGTACCTTGGATAGACTTATTTGGCCAGTTCACTGCAAAGGGTAATATACACGAGTAAGATTTTTTCTTTTCTTCAAAATAGACTTTTTGGGATTAAACTCTAAAAAAGTGTTCAATAAATGAATCAAGATATTTTTCATTTCTGTTGTTGAAGTATTTGCCTTCTTACGTTTGGTAATGCTAGGATTTTCCACAGAAGAAGTTGACACTTTCCTTCTTAATCATACTGGCGATACCATGTTTCAACACTAGTTACTATTTTCTTTTCGAAAAGTGTCATTTGTCTAGCTTCCCTTGAAAGATCAGCTAAATGTCACATTATCCCTGCTTCTGCTAATCTTTCAAAATGCTCACCACCATAGTCATAACATTTTCTTCATGCTCAAGTTGATTTAAAAAAATGTTCTAAAGACAGTGTTGCTGAATTTTTATTTGTTTAATAAAAATTAGGCTTTTAAATATAAAAATATAGATTTATTATAAAGCCTCTAGAAAGCAAAGAAAAATAGATTTGAAAAATACCTTGTTTAATCACATAAAGCTAGGCAGAGTTAAATCACTGTTTCCATTTTGGTACATTTTATTTTAATCTTTTCACTATTTTAATGTCCTTCTTTATATCCATAATGGTGATAACATGATGTATATATGAACATGTATATATTATATAAATATATAAGATACATAAATATATCTTTTAAAAATGGAATCTGTAGGACGGGCGCGGTGGCTCAAGCCTGTAATCCCAGCACTTTGGGAGGCCGAGGCGGGTGGATCACGAGGTCAAGAGATCGAGACCATCCTGGTCAACATGGTGAAATCACGTCTCTACTAAAAATACAAAAAATTAGCTGGGCTTGGTGGCGCGTGCCTGTAATCCCAGCTACTCAGGAGGCTGAGGCAGGAGAATTGCCTGAACCCAGGAGGTGGAGGTTGCGGTGAGCCAAGATCGCGCCATTGCACTCCAGCCTGGGAAACGAGAGCGAAACTCCATCTCAAAAAATAAATAAATAAATAAATAATAAAAATAAAAATGGTATTTGTTTATTTATTATATATAAATATATATCTAATGACTATATATCTACATATCTACTTCTATATTTATATATCTCCATGATAGAAGTTGGAAAATACTGAAAACTGTAGAGGAGTTCGGAGAAACAACCTATAATCTCATTATACAGAAATAATTTTCTTCCCTTTTGCTTCTCCACATTTTGGCTTAGATCAAATTTAGAAATGATTTTCTTAACGTTTTTGGTATTGTGTTTTTAGAGTAACAAGATGTTGCTGCATATTCTTATTTTTATGTATAGTTGTGACAGGAACACCCACAAAAATAATTGTTCTAGAAAAGAATTTGTTAATAAATATTTTCTTCCAGGAAGTGGTGTATTAGCGTTTTAAAAGAAACATTTCTGGACGTCAAAGTAGACATTGGGCTTATATCAACAGCTCAATCTTTTTTCAAATACGCTTTACTTTTAGGGCAGTGTAAAGTTAATAGTGAGGCATAGTGGAAAGTACAGAGAGTTCCTACATTCCCACCTCCCCAAATGCACAGCCTCCTCCACTATCAGCCTTCCTCACTAGAGAGGTACATTTGTTACAATGGATGAACCAACATTGACTTATCACTGTCACCCATAGTTTATAATTGACATTAGGGACCATTCTTGCCGTCGTATATTCAGTGAGTTTTGACAAGGATGTAATGGCATGTGTCTACCATTATAGTAACACACAGAGTAGTTTCATTGCCCTAAACATCCTCTATGCTCTGCCCATTTATCCTTCCCCACTTTTCAACCCCCAGCAATCACTGAACGTTTTGATGTCTCTATAGTTTTGCCTTTTCCAGAATGTCATATAGTTGGATTCATATAGTAAGTGGTCATTTGAGATTGGTTTCTTTCACTTAGTAGTATGTATTTGAGTTTCCTCTATGTCTTTTAATGGCTTCATAGCTCACGTGCTTTTTTTCTGCAACAAAAGCCACATTCAAATATTATTGCTTTCATTGCTGAATAATATTCCACTGTGTCGATGTAGAGGTTTGTTTATCCAGGCACTTACGAGTCTATAGTAACCAGTGTGGAGCCTGGGGAAGCCATAAATGGCCTGGTTGTGGCGAAGGCCTGGAGCCTATGTCGATAGGAGCCATGGAGGTTGGAGGCATTAGATCTTAGAGCCATAGGGGAAGGCCTGGAGCTTGGGTTGACAGGGTCTGTCCCATAGCCTGTGGCTATAGAAACCTGCCTGGTGTTGAGTTCACTGAATTGTGCCTGGCATTGGAGTTGATGTTGAAGTCAGGTGTTACATTTACTCTCCTCTCTGCACATACATAGTATCTCTTTCCATGCTGCACTACCCAGGTTTAGGGGCGGGGTAATGCAGATAATAGAAAACTCTCTTTTATACTCTATTTTATGCCGTTTTTCTTACTTTTCTACTCCACAAACGTGCTATAACCTCTCACCTGGATTTTTTGTCTCTTTTGAAGACACTTTGATGCACGGATGGCTGTTCAAATTGATGTTTCTGTGAAGGAATAAGTGCTGAAAAGTTCTGTTTTGCCATTTTGTCCATGGCATTCTTCTCTGTTAACTGAAAAAATATTTTTACTGAATAACATATTGTTAAAAATGGTCAGACCCTTGGTTTAGCTCTGGAAGTTTCTCCTTTAGAGCAAGTTCCTTTCATAGTTCTCTATAGAAAGACTACAGTTGTAAAATGTTGGTAGAGATAATATTTTGTGTGTAGAATTAAGGACCGATGACACATAAATGTTTAGCGGACAGTAAACATTTGTGAGTAATCTGTTCTTACACACAAAAAGAAGGTCTATAGTTTTAGGAAAGGGAAAATTATCAAGGTTATTCAGACAATATAAAATGAGTTGAGAAAATTGAAGGGAATGTTTATACTTGAATGAGACCTCATGGAGAAAGACAAAATAAGGAAGCCATGGGAGAATATTTGCATTCTCGGAACCACAAAAGTGAGGAAAGCCAAGAGCACAGCTGGAGTTGCACCAGATCAAGTAGACATTCCATCAGAGCCTGAACTGAGAATGCACCATTCCTAGTCACCTTGATAACAGCCCCATTTTCTGTTAATACTCTATGAGAAAAATCTTGCAAAAATAGTCAGAAAAGGCAGAGTCACATGCGGTTCAGTGTGTTCCACCTTGGCAGACGGTCTTAGGAGGAGTACTGGAAGGATCGTGCTGCAGGCAATGGATGAGATAATGATGAGAAATTTTCCAGCTCTGTATAAAAAGGCAAGCGAAATATATGCTTGTGAATTTTTGGCTGCTTTTTTATGCTGTATTTTCAGATCAATTTTATCCCAGTTAATGTGAATATAAACTCTGATTGTTATGGTTATCTCTCGTGGGGTGTCTATTATTTTGTCAGAAATTGTATCAGGAACTTTATATCAATCACTAAATTACACATTTCCAAGCTGCATATGAATTAGGTATTACTATGATCATTTTACAGATGAAGAAGATGAGACTCAGAGCAATACATAAGTTGCCCAAGGTCAGAGAGCAAGTAAGTACCAGAAATAAAAGCCAGATAAATCTCATTCCCATATCCTTGCTCTTTCAATGATGTTTCAGAGTTGATTGCAAAAAGAATTGTTCTGTGTGCTCAGGATAATTTACTACCTACTAAATTTAACCATAGGGCAGTCTTATAAACAGGGTAGAGTATGCAGTTAAGATACAGTTTGAGAGGAAAAATTAAATTAAAATAGTACATAACCAATGATCAGAATATTCTCTCAGTATTTTAGAAATTTATGTAAGAATAAACTTGATACTGATAAAAAAGTCTCATTCTTTATTCACAAATCTTGTAAGTAGCTACTGTTAAAGAGAGGATATTATTTACCTAGAAGAAAGTGGGGTTGTCAACCACTATATAACCATTCGTGGGGTGAATGTCTTTTTTATTTTAGGCCTCTGGCTGATGGATCCAAGAGGTAGATACGTGATGTCAAAATATTCTCTTTTATAGGTAATTACAATTTACAATGGAAGATACAGAGGCCACAAGGTAGTAGAGTTGAGTTATATTAACAGAAAACCTTGTTAGAGAAAAGAACCACCTCTTGCTATCATGTTCAATGGCAAAGATTAATAGAAGGTACAGCAAAATGGACACACATGCGAGTATACCCACGTTGATATTGGAAGTAACTTTTTTCTTATATAATATAAATCATATCTTAGAATATACTCATAATGTGTACACTTATTGGGATATTAAAATCAACGTACAAAATATGTACCATATGTACATTGACTGTGATGTATATATGTGTACACAATACAGACGTGCAAAAAATGTACATAATCTGTACAATATGTACATTTATATGTACATAATGTGTACACAGTAGGTATGTACATAATGTGTACAATATGTAAATATATTGTAATATTACAATGATTTCATATAATCACAACAGCATATATAATCACAATACACATATAATACATAATATCAATATAAATGTACATATTGCACACATTATATACATTTACATTTATTGTGATATTACGATATGTACACATGTACATCATGCACACGTGCAGATTTGCGGTATATACACGTGTACATAAGTGTGCACAGTATGTACATATGTACACTACACATATGTTCATATAATGTAGATATGTACCTTCTGTACAGGAGTACACAGTATGTACAATATGTACACGTATATACAAGGTACACATATAGGTGTATACCCACTTTGGTAACCGGAGAGATTTCTATCTAATATACTAAATATAAAATCCCAGAATGTAGTCATAGTGTGTACATTTATTGTCGTATTGTGATAAATGTATTAAATAGGCACAATCTGTACATGTACTCTGCTGTACATAGGTGTACACAATGCACATGTACAAAAAATGTACGTAATCTGTAAAATATGTACCTATATATTTCTATAATGTGTACACAATGCATAGCTACATAATGTGTACACTATGCACATTCCTTAACATATCAGTGATAAAATATATATAATCACAGTAAGATGTATAATCACACTAATACATATATGTCGTGTAATATCACCAAAAAGTACGTATTGTACACATTAGCTATGAATTAGGTACATATGTATAGTGCACATATTATGAAAATATATATGTATCATGATAACACCGTATGTACACGTATACAAATATGTGCCTACTATTTAAACAATGTACACATGCAGAAATAGGTGCAAACTACATACCTATGCACAGCAGGCTATTACTACAGTTCTGCTCGTAGCAGCCTCAATGCCCACCCTGGCTGCTTAAAGACCCCCTGGCTAGGGAGCTGTACCCACAGCCCCCGCCAGAGGGCCCATAACAGCTACCAGGCCCACGCTGGCTGCTTAGGGACCCCCTGCCTAGGGCGCTGTGCCCACAGCTGCTGGGGCCCGGCTATTTTGAAAATGTGGTGTAATATGATACTGGCAACCATATCACACAGAAATGATAATGATATTGTGGTTCTTTACATATTAGGCAATAGTTCTAGTTACACATTTGGCATATTGACAAAAATGTCATCCTCACCCCATTGACATTAGAATTGAAAGCATAAAAGGGTTTCACCCCTTGCAATGTTTAATTCAATATAATTGTTTTCTTGTTTACATTAGTGACCATATCAGAGCACGGTGTACATCTCTTGCAGTATTCAGAATATTTCTCTATGGGCAGCAACATTTTTCTCTCCTTATCTGGATGTTAGGAAGAATATCACAGGACCGGCTTACAGCGCCAGTCACATCGTGAGCAATGTCATCTGTAATCCCCTAGTTATTAAGAACAATGTAACGGGGGTCTTGTGTGCTTTTGGAGATATTTGGAGTAATATCCTTTTAGTTTCTGGATATTAGAAACAATACTACAGTGGTGGTGTACACTTCCTGCGATATTAAGAGTATACTCATCCTCTGTCCCTGGGATATTAGGAACGACATCGCAGAAGCGTTGCACTTTGCCTATAATATTGGAACAATCACAGAGTGTACACTTTCTTTCATTGTGAGAGAAATACCTACTTAGGATATGATGGATGATATCACAAAATGGACACACATGGGTATATATCCACTGTGATATTGGAAGGCATTTTTATCTAATATACTAAAAGTCATAACCCAGAAAAAACTCATAAAGTGTAGACTTATTGGGATATTACACTCAATGTACAGAATATGTAACATATGTACATTGCCTGTGATGTACATACATGTACACAATACAGATGTACAATAAATGTACATAAACTGTATAATTTGTACGAATATATGTACAAAATGTGCACATAATAGGTATGCACATTATGTGTACAATATGTACATTTATTGTAATATCACAATGTTATATAATCACAACTGCATATAAAATCACAATACACATGTAATATGTAATATCAATATAAATGTACATATAGCAAACATGTACATTTACATTTATTGTGATATGATATGTAAACATGTACATCATGTACCTATTATGTACAGATGCACAATATATGCAAGTGTACATATGTGGGTACAGTATGTACATATGTACACTACACATGTGTACATATAATGTAGATATGTACCTTCTGTACCCGAGTACATTCTATGCACAATATGTACACATATAAACGGTGTACACACCTGGGTGTACAACCACTTTGGTAACCAGAGAAATTTCTATCTAATATACAAAATATAATAATTCAGAATGTAGTAACTGTGTACATTTATTGGCATATTACAATAAATGTATAAAATAGGTACAATCTGTACATTTACCCTGCTGTACATATGTGTACACAATGCACATGTACAAAAAATGTACATACTCTGTAAAATATGTACCTACATATTTCTATAATGTGTAAACAATGTATAGATACATAATGTGTACACTATGCACATTCCTTAAAATATCAGTGATAAAATATATATAATCAAAATAATGCATATAATCACAGTAATATATATATATCATGTAATATCACAAAAGAGTACATATTGTACACAGTAGGTACGCATTAGGTCTATATGTATTGTGCACATATGTACATATATATTTATCATAACACCATGTGTACACTTATACAAATATGTGTTCATTATTAAAACTATGTACCTGCACAGAACAGGCTATTACCACAGCCCCCCTCGTAGCAGCCCCAAGGCCCACCCTGGCTGCTTAAAGACCCCCTGACTAGGGAGCTGTAACTACATTCCCCGCCAGAGGGCCCGTAACAGCTCCCAGGCTGATGCTGGCTGCTTAGGGACCCCCCGGCTAGGGTGCTGTGCCCGGCTATTTTGAAAATGTGGTGTAATATGATGCTGGTGACCATATCATATGGAAATGTTATTCTGGTTTTTTATATACTAGGCAATAGTTCTAGTTACACCTCTGCCATATTGACAAAAATGTCATCCTCACACCCCTGGACATTAGAATTGAAATCATAAGGGGGTTTCACCCCTTGCAATGTTAAATTCAATATAATTGTTTTCTTGTTTACATTAGTGACCATATCAGAGCACAGTGTACTCCTCTTGCCGTATTCAGAGGATTTGCCTATGGGAAGCAACATTATTCTCTCGTTCTCTGGATATTAGGAACAATATCACAGGACCGGCGGACAGCCCCAGTCATATCGTGAGTAATGTCATCTGTAATCCCTTAGTTATTAGAAAAATATCACGGGGGTCTTGTGCGCTTTATCAGATACTTGGAGTAATATCTTTTCCATTTTTGGATATTAGACACGATACTACAGTGGTGGTGTACACTTCCTGCGATTTTCAGGGTATAATAATCTTTTGTCCCCAGGATATTAGGTAGTACATTAAAGAAGCCTTGTACTTTGCCTGCGATATTGGAACAATCACAGAGTGAACACTTGCTTTCAAAATGAGAGTAATACCTACTTAAAATATGATGGATAATACCAAAAAATGCACACACATGGGTGTATACCCACTTTGATATAGAAAGAAATTTTTATCTAATATGCTAAAAATCATATATCACAATATACTCATAATGTGTACACTTATTGAGATGTTATAATCAATGTGCAGAATACATACCATATGTACATAGAGTGTTATGTACATATGTGTACACAATACAGATGTACCAAAAATGTACATAATCTGTACAATATGTGCAATTACAGGTACATAATGTGTACACAATAGGTATGTACGAAATGTGTGCAATAGGTACATTTATTGTAATATTACAATGATATCATATAATCACAACAGCATATAAAATCACAATACACAATATTACATAATATAAATGTACATATTGCACACACCGTGTACATTTACATTTATTGTGGTATCACAGTGTGTACACATGCACATCATGTACCCATTATGTACACATGTACAAAATATGCACATGTACATATGTGTGAACAGTATGTACATTTGCACACTATGTACACATAAATACATATAATGTTGACATGTACATTTTGTACATGAGTACCTAATATGCACAATATGTACACGTATAAACTATGTACACACCTGGGTGTACACCCACTTTGGTCAATGGAGTAATTTCTAATATGGTAAAAATTATATTTTAGAATGTACTCATAATGTGTACATTTATTGATATATCACAAGAAATGTATAAAATAGGTACAGTCTGTACATTTACTCTGCTGTGCATAGGTGTACACAATACACATGTAGAAAAAGTGTACATAATGTGTAAAATATGTACCTGTATATTTCTATATTGTGTACACAATACATGGGTATATAATATGTACACTATGCACATTCCTTAAAATATTAGTGATAAAATATATTTAATCACAATAAGATATATAATCACAGTAATATATATTGTCTAATATTACAAAAAAGTACATATTGTACACATTAGGTATGCATTAGGTACATATGTATTTTGCACATATTATGTAAATATAAATTTATCGTGATAACACCATATGTACGCATGTACATATATATGCCTGATATTAAAACTATTTACACATGTAGTAATAGGTGCAAACTATGTACCCATGCACAGCACGCTATTACCAAAGCCCCCCTTATAGCAGCCCCCAGGCCCAGCCTGGCTGCTTAGAGACCCCCTGGCAATTGGGCTGTGCCCACAAACACTGCTCGAATGCCTGTAGCAGCCCTCATGCCCACCCTGGCTGCTTAGGGACCCCCTGACTAGGTGTCTGTGCCCACAGCCCATGCCAGAGTGCCCGTAGCGGCCCCCAGGCCAACCATGGCTGCTCAGGGACCCCCGGCTGGGTCGATGTGCTCACAGACCCCACCAAAAAGCCCAGAGCAGCCCCCAGGCCCACCCTGGCTGCTTAGGGGTCCCCTCGCTTGTGGGCTCTGCCCACAGCTGCTGAGGCCCAGCTATTTTGCAAATCCGGTGTAATATGATACTGGCAACCATATTATATAAAAATGATAATCTTATTCTGTTTTTTTGTATATTAGGCAATAGCTCCAGTTACACCTCTGCCATATTGACAAAAATGTCATCCTCACCCCCATTGACATTAGAATGAAAATCATAGGGGAGTTTCATTCCTTGCAATGCTTAATTCAATGTAATTGTTTTCTTGCTTACATTAGTGACCATATCAAAGCATGGTGTACTCCTCTTGCCGTATTAAGAGTATTTCCCTATGGGCAGCAACATTTTTCTCTCCTTCTCTGGATATTAGGAACAATATTCCAGGACCAGAGTACAGCCCCAGTCACGTCGTGGGTAATGTCATCTGTAATTCTCTAGTTATTAGAAACAATATCACGGGGGGCTTGTGTGCTTTCTGAGATATTTGGAGTAATATCCTTTCCGTTTTTGAACGTTAGAAACAATACTACAGTGGTGGTGTACACTTCCTGCGAAATTCAGGGTATGGTCATCCTTTGTCCTCAGATATTATTAACTACATCACAGACGAGTTTTAGTTTGCCTTGATATTGGAGCAATCCGAGAGTGTAAACCTGCTTTCACAATGAGAGAAATACCTACTCAGGATATGATGGATAATATCACAAAATGGACACACATAAGTGTATACTCACTTTGATATTGAAAGTAATTTTTATCTAACGTACTAAAAATCATATCCCAGAATATACTTATAATGTGTACTCTTACTGAAATATTACAATGCACAGAATATGTACCATATGTACGTTGACTGTGATGTACATATGTGTGCACCATACAGATGTACAATAAATATACATAATCTGTACAATGTGTACATTTATGTGTACATAATATGTGCACAATAGGTATGTTCATAATGTGTACAATATGTACATTTGTAATATCACAATGATATCAGAACAGCATATACAATCACAATACACATGTAATACATAATATAAATGTATGTATTTCACACATTATGTACATTTCCATTTATTGTGGTATGACGATGTGTTTACATGTACAGCATAGACCCATTATGTATGGATGTACAATAAATTCAGGTGTAGATATATGTACATAGTATGTACATATGTACGCTATGTACCCATACATACATATAATGTAGATATTTACCTTCTGTACACAAGTACGTAATATGCACAGTATGTACATGTACAAAGTATGTGCACACATAAGTTTACACCCACTTTGGTAACCAGAGTAATTTCTATCTTATATTCTAAATGTAATATCACAGAATGTACTCATAATGTGTACATTTATTGGCATATCACAATAAATGTCTAAAGTAAGATCTGTACATTTACTCTGTGTACCCAATACACAAGTAAATAAAATGTACATAACCTGTAAAATATGTTTCTTTTTATTTCTATAATCTGTGCACAATGCATAGGTGCATGTTGTGTATAATATGTACATTTGTAATGTCACAATGATATCATATCACAACAGCATATATAATCACAATAAACGTAATACATAATATAAACGTACATATTGCAAACATTATGTATATTTACATTTATTGTGATATGATGTGTACACATGTACATCATGTACCCATTATGTACAGATGTACAATATATGCACGTGTACATATGTGTGCACAGTATGTACATATGTATGCTGCATACACCTATGTATATATAATGTAGACATGTACATTCTGTACATGAGTACATAATATGCACAACATGTACATGTATAAACTATGTGCGCACCTGGGTGTAAACCCACTTTGGTCACCGGTGTAATTCCTATCTAATATGCTAAAAATTATATCCCAGAATGTACTCATGTGTACATTTATTGACATATCACAATAAATGTATAAAATAGGTATAGTCTGTACATTTACTCTGCTGTACATATGTGTACAAAATACACATGTAGGAAAAATGTACATCATCTGTAAAATATGTACCTATTTCTATAATGTGTACACAATGCATAGGTACATAAAGTGTACTCTATGTACATTTCTAAAAATTTCAGTGGTAACATACATATTATCACAATAAGATATATAATCAATAATATGTAGATATCACATAATATCACCAAAAAGTACATATTTTTTATATTAGGTACGTATAAAGTACATATTTATTGTACACATATTATGTACATATATGTTTATTGTGATAATAACATATGTACATGTGTACAAATATGTGCCCATTATGTAAACGATCTACACATGTAGAAACAGGTGCAAACCGTGTACCTGTGAAGAGCAGGATATCCCCACAGCTCCCGCCAAAGGGCCTATAGCAGCTTCCAGCTCCACCCTGGCTACGTAGGGACCCCCTGGTTAGGTGGCTGTGCCCATAGCCCCTGCCAGAGTGTCAGTAGCAGCCGCCAGGCCCTCCCTGGATGCTGAGAGACCCTCTGGCTATGTGGCTGTTACCACAGCCACCGCCAGAGGGCCCGTAGCAGCCCCAAGACAAACCACAAAGGGCCCATAGCAGCTGCAAAGCCCAACCTGGTTGCATAGGGACACCCTCGCTTGGCTGCCAGGCCCACAGCCGCTGGGGCCCAAATATTTTGAAAATGTGGTGTAATATGATACTGGCAATCATATCATATGTAAATAATAATTTTATCCTTTTTTATTATATAGTAGGCAATAGCTGTAGTTACACCGCCGCCATTTTGACAAAAATGTCCTCCTCACCCCCTTGAAATTAGAAGGAAAATTATAGGGGGGGTTAACACCTTGCAATATTTAATTCAATATAATTATTTTCTTGTTTACATTAGTGACCATATCACAGCACGGTGTACTCCTCTTGCCGTATTCAGAGGATTTGCCAATGGGCAGAAACATTCTCCTCTCCTTATCTGGATATTAGAAACATTATCACAGGACCGGCAAACAGCCGCAGTCATATCGTGAGTAATGTCCTCTGTAATCCCCTAGTTGTAAAAAACAACATCACGGGGGTCTTGTGCACTTTATGAGATACTTAGAGTAATGTTAGGATTTGGGTATTTTAAATGAAAGAGCATATTGAGTTTGTGTATATACTCTAAAACAGAGTAGAAAAGGGCATTGTATATTTTTTCTGACAGATTATATACAGAGCAATTTTGCTTTTAACATTGGGATGCCTAGATAATATTTAGATTTTTTTCGATTCACGTAAATTTACAATTTCGGTATTTTACATGAGAGAGGATATTGAGTAGGTGTATATACTCAAAAACAGAGTAGAAAAGGGCATTGTATATTTTTTCTGACAGATTATATTCAGAGCCATTTTGCTTTTAACAATTGGGGTGCTTAGATAATATTTAGATTTCTTTCGATTCGTGTAAAATTAGAATTTTTGTATTTTAAATGAGAGAGCATATTGAGTTGGTGTATATACCCCAAAACACAGCAGAAAAGGGCATTGTATATTTTTTCTAACAGATTATATTCAGAGCAATTTTGCTTTTAAAATTGGGGTGCCTAGATAATATTTAGATTTTTTTCGATTCACGTAAATTTAGAATTTCGGTATTTTACATGAGAGAGCATATTGAGTTTGTGTATATACTCCAAAACAGAGTAGAAAAAGGCATTGTATATTTTCTCTGACAGATTATATTCAGAGGAATTTTGCTTTTAACATTGGGATGCCTAGATAATATTTAGATTTTTTTTGATTCACGTAAATTTACAATTTCGGTATTTTACATGAGAGAGCATATTGAGTAGGTGTATATACTCCAAAACAGAGTGGAATAGGGCAACGTATACTTTCTATAACGGAATATATTCGGAGCCGTTTTCTTTTAACCTTGAGGCGCCTAGATATTACTTAGATTTTTTTCGATTTGCGTAAAATTTGAATTTCGGTATTTTACATGAGAGAGCATATTTTGTTGGTGTATATACTACAAAACAGAGTAGAAAAAAGCATTGAATGTTTTTTCAGACAGATTACATTCAGAGCAGTTTTGCTTGTAATATTGGGGTGCCTAGATAATATTTAGATTTTTTTTGATTCGCTTAAATATAGAATTTCTGTATTTTACGTGAGAGAGCATATGGAGTTGGTGTATATACTCCAAAACAGAGTAGAATAGGGCATTGTATATTTTTTCTGACAGATTATATTCAGAGCAATTTTGTTTTTAATATTGGGGTGCCTAGATAATACTTAGAATTTTTTCGATTCACGTAAAATTTGAATTTCGGTATTTTACATGAGAGAGCATACTGAGTTGATGTATGTAATACAAAACATAGTAGAATAACGCATTCTATATTGTTTCCAACAGATTATATTCACAGCCAATTTCTTTTAACTTCGCGGCACCTCGATATTATTTAGATTTTTTTCGATTCGCGTAAAATTAGAATTTCTGTATTTTAAATGAGAGAGCATATTGAGTTGGTGTATATACTACAAAAAAGAGTAGAAAAGAACATTGTATATTTTTTATGACAGATTATATTCAGAGCAATTTTCCTTTTAACATTGGAATGCCTAGATAACATTTAGATTTATTTCGATTCGCTTAAATATAGAATTTCTGTATTTAACGTGAGAGAGCATATGGTGTTCGTGTATATAATCCAAAACAGAGTAGAATAAAGCATTGTATATTTTTTCTGACAGATTATATTCAGGGCAATTTTGTTTTTAACATATGGGTGCCTAGATAATATTTAGATATTTTTCGATTCACGTAAAATTGTAATTTCGGTATTTTACATTAGAGAGCATACTGAATTGGTGTATATACTCCAAAACAGAGTAGAATAAGGCATTGTATATTTTATTAACAGACTATATTCAGAGCCATTTTCTTTAATCTTTGTGGCGCCTAGAGATTATTTAGATTTATTTGATTCAGGTAAAATAAAAATTTCGGTATTTTACATGAGAGAGCATATTGAGTGGGTGTATATACTCCAAAACAGAGTAGAATAGCGCATTGTATATTTTTTCTGACAGACTATATTCAGAGATATTTTGTTTTTAACATTGTAGTGTCTAGATAATATTTAGATTTATTTCAATTTACATAAATTTAGAATTTTGGAATTTTACAACAGAGAGCATACTGACTGGTGTATATACTCCAAAACGAAGTAGAATAGGGCATTGTATATTTTTTTTAACAGACTATATTCAGAGAAATTTTGTTTTTAACATTGGGGTGCCTAGATAATATTTAGATTCTTTGGATTCGGATAAAATTAGAATATCGGAATTTTACATGAGAGAGCATATTGAATTGGTGCATATACTACAAAACAGAGTAGAAAAGGGCATTGCATATTTTCTCTGACAGATTGTATTCAAAGCAATTTTGCTTTTAACATTGGGGTGCCTAGATAATATTTAGATTTTTTTCGATTCATGTAAAATTAGAATTTCTGTATTTTACCTGAGAGAGCATACTGAGTTGGTGCATATACTCCAAAACAGAGTAGAAAAAGGCATTGTATATTTTCTCTGACAGACCATATTCAGAGTCATTTTCTGTTAACTTTGTGGCGCCTAGATATTATTTATATTTTTTTCGATTTGCGTAAAATTATAATTTTGGTACTTTACATGAGAGATCATATTGATTTGGTGTATATACTACAAAACAGAGTAGAAAAGGGCATTGTATATCTTTTCCAACAGATTGTATTCAGAGCAATTTTGCTTTTAACATTGTGGTGCCTAGATAATATTTAGATTTTTATCGATTCGCTGAAATATAGAATTTCTGTATTTTACATGATAGAGCATATGGAGTTGGTGTATATACTCCAAAAGAGTGTAGAATAGGGCATTGTATATTTCTCTGACAGATTATATTCAGAGAAATTTTGCTTTTAACATTGGGGTGCATAAATAATATACAGATTTTTTTCGATTCGCTTAAATATAGATTTTCTGTATTTTACATCAGAGAGAATATGGAGTTGGTGTATATACTCCAAAACAGAGTAGAATATGGCATTGTATACTTTCTATAACGGACTATATTCAGAGTCATTTTCTTTTAACCTTGAGGCGCCTAGATATTATTTAGATTTTTTCCATTTGCGTAAAATTAGAATTTCGGTATTTTACATGAGAGAGCATATTTTGTTGGTGTATATACTACAAAACAGAGTAGAAAAGGTCATTGTATATTTTCTCTGACAGATTATATTCAGAGCAATTTTTCTTTTAACATTGGGGTGCCTAGATAATATTAAGACTTTTTTCGATTCACGTAAAATTAGAATTTCTGTATTTTACATGAGAGAGCATACTGACTTGGTGTATATATTCCAAAACAGAGTAGAATAGGGCATTGTATATTTTTTCTGACAGATTATATTCAGAGCAATTTTGTTTCTAACATTGGGGTGCCTAGATAATATTTAGATTTTTTTGATTCGTGTAAAATTAGAATTTCTGTATTTTACATGAGAGAGCATATTTTGATAGTGTATATACTACAAAACAGAGTAGAAAAGGGCATTGTATATTTTTTCTGACAGATTTTATTCAGAGCAATTTTGCTTTAAACATTGGGGTGCCTAGAAAATATTTAGATTTTTTTTTCGATTCACGTAAAATTGGAATTTCTGTATTTTACATGAAGAACATATGGAGTTTGTGTATATACTCCAAAACAGTGTAGAATAGGGCATTGTATATTTCTTCTTACAGATTATATTCAGAGCAATTTTGTTTTTAATATTGGGGTGCCTAGATAATATTTAGATTTTTTTCAATTCACGTAAATTTAGAATTTCGGTATTTTACATGAGAGAGAATACTGAGTTGGTGTATATACTAAAAAACAGAGTAGAATAAGGCATTTTATATTTTTTCCAACAGACTATATTCACAGCCATTATCTTTTAACTTTGGGGCGCCTAGATATTATTTAGATTTTTTTCGATTTCCGTAAAATTAGAATTTCGGTATTTTACATGAGAGAGCATATTGAGTTGGTGTATATACTACAAAACAGAGTAGAAAAGGGCATTGTATATTTTTTCTGACAGATTTTACTCAGAGCAATTTTATTTTTATCATTGGTGTGCCTAGATAATATTTAGATTTATTTTGATTCGCTTAAATATAGAATTTCTGTATTTTACATGAGAGAGCATATGGAGTTGGTGTATATACTCCAAAACAAAGTAGAATAGGGCATTGTATATTTTTTGTGACAGATTATATTCAAAGCAATTTCGTTTTTAACATTGCGGTGCCTAGATAATATTTAGATTTTTTTGATTCGGGTAAAATTAGAATTTCTGTATTTTACATGAGAGAGCATATTTTGTTGGTGTATATACTACAAAACAGAGTAGAAAAGGGCATTTTATATTTTTTATGACAGATAATATTCAGAGCAATTTTGCTTTTCACATTAGGGTGTCTAGATAATATTTAGATTTTTTGGATTCGCTTAAATATAGAATTTCTGTATTTTACATGAGAGATCATATGGAGTTGGTGTATATACTCCAAAACAGAGTAGAATAGGGAATTGTATACTTTTTCTGAAAGATTATATTCAGCGCAATTGTTTTTAACATTGGGGTGCCTAGAAAATATTTAGATTATTTTCGATTAACGTAAAATTAGAATTTCAGTATTTTACATGACAGAGCATAATAAGTTGGTGTATATTCTTGATAACAAAGGAGAATAAGGCATTGTATATTTTTTCCAACAGACTATATTCACAGCCATTTTATTTTAACTTTGGGGCACCTAGATATTATTTAGATTTTTTTTCAATTCGTGTAAAACTAGAATTTCTGTATTTTACATGAGGGAGCGTATTTTTTTTTGGTGTATATACTCCGAAACAAAGTAGAATAGAGCATTGTATATTTTTTCTAACAGATTATATTCAGAGCAATTTTGTTTTAACATGGGGTGCCTAAATAATATTTAGATTTGTTTTGATTGACATAAAATTTGAATTTGGTATTTTACATGAGAGAACATATGGATTTGGTGTATATATTCCAAAGAATAGTAGAATAGGGCATTTTATATTTATTCTGACAGATTATAATAAGAGAAAGTTTGCTTTTAACATTCGGGTGCCTATATAATATTTGGATTTTTTTCGATTCACGTAAAATTAGAATTTCGGTATTTTACATAAGAGAGCATACTGAGTTGGTGTATATACTCTAAAACAGAGTAGAATAGGTCATTGTATATTTTTTCTGACAGATTATATTCAGAGCAATTTTGCTCTTAACACTGGGGTGCCTAGATAATATTTAGATTTTGTCAATTCGGGTAAAATTAGAATTTCTGTATTTTACATGAGAGAGCATATTGAGTTAATCTATATGCTACAAAAAGAAGTAGAAAAGGGCATTGTATATTTTTTCTGACAGATTATATTCAGAGCAATTTTGCTTTAACATTGGAGTGCCTAGATAATATTTAGATTTTTTTCGATTCACATAAAGTTAGAATTTCTGTATTTTACATTAGAGAGCATATTGACCGGTGTATATACTCCAAAACAGAGTAGAAAAGGGCATTGTATATTTTTTCTGACAGACTATATTCAGAGCAATTTTGCTTAAACATTGGAGTTCCGAAATAATATTTAGATTTTTTTCTATTCGCTTAAATATAGAATTTCTGTATTTTACATGAGAGAGTATATTGACTTGTTGTATATAGTCCAAAACAGAGTGGAATAGGGCATTGTATATTTTTTCTGACAGACTATATTCAGAGAAATTTTTTTTTTAACATTGGGGTGGCTAGATAATATTTAGATTTTTTGGATTCGGATAAAATTGGAATATCGGAATTTTACATGAGAGAGCATATTGAGTTGGTGTATATAATACAAAACAGAGTAGAAAAGGGCATTGTATATTTTTTCTGACAGATTATATTCAGAGCAATTTTGCTTTTAACATTGGGGTGCCTAGATAATATTTAGATTTTTTTCGATTCACGTAAATTTAGAAATTCGGTATTTTACATGAGAGAGCATACTGAGTTGTTGTATATACCCCAAAACAGAGTAGAAAAAGGCATTCTATATTTTTTCTAACAGACTCTATTCAAAGCCATTTTCTTTTAACTTTGGGGCGCCTAGATATCATTGAGATATTTATTGATTCGCGTAAAATTAGAATTTCGGTATTTTACACGAGAGAGCATACTGAGTTGGTGTATATACTACAAAACAGAGTAGAAAAGAACATTGTATACTTCTTCTGACAGACTATATTCAGGGAAATTTTGCTTTTAACATTGGGGTGCCTAGATAATATTTATATTTTTTTCGATTTGTGTAAATATAGAATTTCTGTATTTTATATGAAAGAGCATATTGAGTTGGTGTATATCCTCCAAAACAAAGTAGAATAGGGCATTGTATATTTTTTCAGATAGATGATATTCAGAACAATTTTGTTTTTAACATTGGTTTGCCTAGAGAATATTTAGATTTTTTTCGATTCAGGTAAAATTAGAATTTCTGTATTTTACATGAGAGAGCATATTGACTTGGTGTATTTACTACAAAACACATTAGAAAAGGGCATTGAATATTTTTTCGGACAGATAATATTCACAGCAATTTTGCTTTTAACATTGTGTTGCCTAGATAATATTTAGATTTTTTTCGATTCGCTTATATATAGAATTTCGGTATTTTACATGAGAGAGCATACTGAGTTGGTGTATATACTCCAAAACAGAGTAGAATAGGGCATTGTATATTTTTTCTGAAAGATTATATTCAGAGCAATTTTGCTTTAAACATTGGGGTGCCTAGATAATATTTAGATGTTTTTCGATCCAAGTAAATTTAGAATTTTGGTATTTTACATAAGAGAGCATACTGAGTTGGTGTATATTCTATAAAACCGAGTAGAATAAGGCATTGTATATTTTTTCTGACAGATTATATTCAGAGAAAATTTGTTTTTAACATTCGGGTGCCTAGATCATATTTAGATTTTTTCGATTTGGGTAAAATCAGAATTTCTGTATTTTACATGAGAGAGCATTTTAAGTTGGTGTATATACTCCAAAACATAGTAGAATAGGGCATTGTATATTTTTTCTGACAGATTATATTCAGAGAAATTTTGCTTTTAATGTTGGGGTGCCTAGATAATATTTAGATTATTTTCGATTCGCTTAAATATAGAATTTCTGTATTTTACATTAGAGAGCATATTGAGTGGTGTATATACTCCAAAACAGAGTAGAATAGGTCATTGTATATTTTCTCTGACAGATTATATTCAGGACAATTTTATTTTTAACATTGGGGTGCCTAGATAATATTTAGTTTTTTTTCGATTCACGTAAATTTAGAATTTTTGTATTTTACATGAGAGAGGATACTGAGTTTGTGTATATATTCCAAAACAGAGTAGAGTAAGGTATTGTGTATTTTTTCTAACAGACTATATTAAGAGCCATTTTCTTTTAACTTTGGGGCGCCTAGATATTTAGATTATTTTTGATTCGCGTAAATAAGAATTTCGGTATTTTACATTAGAGAGCATATTGAGTTAGTGTATATACTCCAAAACAGAGTAAAATAGGGCACTGTATATTATTTCTGACAAATTACATTAAGAGCAATTTTTCTTTTAACATTGGGGTGCCTAGATAATATGTAGAATTTTTCGATTCGGGTAAAATTAGAATTTCGGTATTTTACATGAGAGAGCATACTGAGTTGGTGTATATACTTTAATACAAAGTAGAATAAGGCATTGTATATTTTTTATAACAGACTATATTTATAGCCATTTTCTTTTACCTTTGGGGCGCCTAGATATTATTAAGATTTTTTTCGATTCGCGAAAAATTACAATTTCAGTATTTTATATCAGAGAGCATATTGAGTTGTTGTATATACTACAAAACAGAGTAGAAGAGGGCATTGTATATTTTTTCTGACAGATTATATTCAGAGAAATTTAGCTTTTAACATTGGGGTGCCTAGATAATATTTAGATTTTTTTCGATTCACGTAAAATTAGAATTTCGGTATTTCACATGAGAGAGCATACTGAGATGGTGTATAAACTCCAAAACAAAGTAGAAAACGGCATTGTATATTTTTTCTAACAGACTATATTAAGAGCAATTTTCTTTTAACTTTGGGGCACCTAGATATTATTTAGATTTTTTTGGTTTCACGTAAAATAAGAATTTCGGTATTTTACATGAGAGAGCGTATTGAGTTGTTGTATATACTCCAAAACAGAGTAGAATAGGGAATTGTATATTTTTTCTGACAGATTATATTCAGAGAAATTTTCCTTTTAATATTGGGGTGACAAGATAATATTTACATTTTTTCGATTCGGGTAAAATTAGAATTTTTGTATTTTACAGGAGAGAGCACACTGAGTTGGTGTATATACTACAAAACAAAGTAGAACAGGGCATGGTATATTTTTTCTGACCGATCATATTCAGAGCAATTTTGTTTTTAACATTGGGGTTGCTACATAATATTTAGACTATTTTCGATTCACGTAAAATTTGAATTTTGGTATTTTACATGAGAGAGCAAACTGAGTTGGTGTATATACTCCAAAACAAAGTAGAATAAGGCTTAGTATATTTTTTCTAACAGACTATATTCAGAGACATTTTCTTTTAACTTTGGGGCACCTAGATAATATTTAGATTTTTTTCGATTCACGTAAAATTAGTATTTCGATATTTTACATGAGAGAGCATATTGAGTTCGTGTATATACACCAAAACAGATTAGAAAAGGGCATTGTATATTTTTTTCTGACAGATTATACTCAGAGCAATATTGTTTTCAACATTCGGGTGCCTAGATAATATTTAGATTTTTTTCGATTCGCTTAAATATAGAATTTCTGTATTTTACATGAGAGAGCATACTCAGCTGGTGAATATACTCCATAATAGAGTAGAATAAGGCATTTATATTTTTTCTAACAGACTATATTCAGAGCCATTTTCTTTTATTTTTGGGGTGCCTAGATATTATTTAGACTTTTTTCTATTCGCGTAAAATTTAAATTTCGGTATTTTACATGAGAGAGCCTATTGAGTTGGTTTATATACTCCAAAACAGAGTAGAAAAGGGCATTGTATATTTTTTCTGACAGATTATATTCTGAGCAATTTAGCTTTAAACATTGGGGTGCCTAGATAATATTTAGATTATTTTCGATTTAAGTAAAATTAGAATTTCGGTATTTTATATGAGAGAGCATACTGAGTTGGTTTATATACTCCAAAACAGAGTAGAGTAGGGCATTGTATATTATTTCTGACAGATTATATTCAGAGCAATATTCCTTTTAACATTGGGGTGCCTAGATTAAATTTAGATTTTTTCGATTTGGGTAAAATTACAATTTCTGTATTTTACATGAGACAGCACACTGAGTTGGTGTATATACTACAAAACAGAGTACATAAGGGCATTGTATATTTTTTCTGACAGATTATATTCTGAGCAATTTTGCTTTTAACATTGGGGTGCCTAGATAATATTTAGATATTTTTCGATTCGCTTAAATATATAATTTCTGTATTTTACATGAGAGAGCATACTGAGCTGGTGCATATACTCCAAAACAGAGTAGAATAGGTCATTGTATATTTTCTCTGACAGATTATATTCAGAGCAATTTTGTTTTTAACATTGGTGTTGCTAGATAATATTTGGACTTTTTTCGATTCACGTAAAATTTGAATTTCGGTTTTTTACATGAGAGAGCAAACTGAGTTGGTTTATATACTCAAAAAGAGAGTAGAATAAGGCATTGTATTTTTTTTCCAACAGATTATATTCAGAGCAATTTTGTTTTTAACATTGGTGTGCCTAGATAATATTTAGATATTTTCGATTTGGGTAAAATTTGAATTTCTGTATTTTACATGAGAGAGCATATTGAGTTGGTGTATATACTCCGAAACAGAGTAGAATAAGGCATTGTATATTTTTTATATCAGACTATATTCAGAGCCATTTTCTTTTAACTTAGTTGCGCCTAGGTATTAAGATTTTTTTCGGTTTGCCTAAAATTAGAGTTTCAGTATTTTACATAAGAGAGCATATTGAGTGGGTGTATATACTCCAAAACAGATTAGAAAAAAGCATTGTATATTTTTTTTGACAGACTATATTCAGAGAAATTTTGCTTTTAACATTGGGGTGCCAAGATAATATTTAAATTTTTTTCGATTCACATAAAATTAGAATTTCGGTATTTTACATGATAGAGCATATTGAGTTGGTGTATATACCCCAAAACAGAGTAGAAAGAAGCATTGTGTATTTTTTCTGACAGACTCTATTCAGAGCAATTTTGCTTTTAACGTTGGGGTGCCTAGATAATATTTAGATTTTTTTGATTCGCTAAAAATAGAATTTCTGTATTTTACATGAGAGAGCAAACTGAGTTGGTGTATATATTAAAAAACAGAGTAGAATAAGGCATTGTATATCTATTCAAACAGAATATTTTCAGAGCCATTTTTTCTAATTTTGGGGCGCTTAGATATTATTTAGATTTCTTTCGATTCACGTAAAATTAGAATTTCAATATTTTACATGAGAGAGCATATTGAGTTGATTTATATACTACAAAACAGAGTAGAAAAGGGCATTGTATTTTTTTCTGACAGAATATATTCAGACCAATTTTGATTTTTACATTGGGGTGCCTAGATAATATTTAGATTTTTCGATTCTGGTAAAATCAGAATTTCTTTATTTTACACGAGACAGCATACTGAGTTGGTGTATATACTGCAAAACAGAGTAGAAAAGTGCATTGTATATTTTTTCTGACAGATTATATTCAGAGCAAGTTTGCTTTTAACATTGGGGTGCCTAGATAATATTTAAATTTTTTTGGGTTAGCTTAAATATAGAATGTCTGTATTTTACATTAGAGAGCATATAGAGTTGCTGTATATACTTCAAAACAGAGTAGAATAGGGCATTGTATATTTTTTCTGACAGATTATATTCAGAGCAATTTTGGTTTTAACACTGGGGTCCCTAGATAATATTTAGATTTTTTAGATTTGGGTAAAATTAGAATTTCGTTATTTTACATGAGAGAGCATACTGAGTTGGTGTATATACTCCAAAACAGGGTAGAATAAGGCATTGTATATTTTTTCTAACAGACTATATTCACAGCCATTTTCTTTTAACTTTGGGGCACCTAGATATTATTTAGATTTTTTCGTTACGCGTGAAATTAGAATTTCGGTATTTTACATTAGAGAGCATACTGAGTTGGTGTATATACTCAAACAGAGTACAATAAGACATTGTATATTTTTTTAACAGACTATATTCAGAGGCATTTTCTTTTAACTTTGGGGTGCCTAGATATTATTACGTTTTTTTTGGATTCGCGTAAAATTCGAATTTCGGTGTTTTTCATGAGAGAGCATATTGAGTTGGTGTATATACTACAAAACAGAGTAGAAAAGGTCATTGTATATACTCTCTGACAGATTATTTTCAGAGCAATTTCGCTTTTAACATTGGGGTGCCTAGGTAATATTTAGATTTCTTTCGATTCACGTAAAATTATAATGTCGGTATTTTACATGAAAGAGCATACTGACTTGGTGTATATACTTCAAAACAGAGTAGAATAAGGCATTGTATATATTTTTTAACAGACTATATTCGGAGCCATTTTCTTTTAACTTCTGGGCGCCTAGATATTATTTAGATTTTTTTCGATTCGCTTAAATATAGAATTTCTATATTTTACATGAGAAAGAATACGGAGTTGGTTTATAGACTCCAAAACAGAGTAGAATAGGGCATTTTATATTTTTTCTGACAGATTATATTCAAAAAATTTTTTCTTTAAACATTGGGGTGCCTAGATAATATTTAGATTTTTTTTGATTCACGTAAAATTAGAATTTCGGTATTTTACATGAGAGAGCATACTGAGTTGGTGTATATACTCCAAAACAGAGTAGAATAAGGCATTGTATATTTTTTCTAACAGACTATATTCAGAGCCATTTTCTTTTAACTTTGGGGCCCTAGATATTATTAAGATTTTTTTCGATTCGCGTAAAATTAGAATTTCGGTATTTTACATGAGAGAGCATATTGAGTTGGTGTATATACTTCAAAACAGAGTAGAAAAGGGCATTGTATATTCTTTCTGAGAGACTATATTCAGAGCAATTTTGCGTTTATCATCGTGGGGGGCCTAGATAAAATTTAGTTTTTTTTCGATTCACGTAAAATCAGAATTTCGGTATTTTACATGAGAGAGCATACAGAGTTGGTATATATACTCCACAACAGAGTAGAATAAGGCATTGTATAATTTTTTGAACAGACTATATTCAGAGCCATTTTCTTTTAACTTTGGGGTGCCTAGATATTATTTAGATTTTTTTCGATTCGTGTAAAATTAGAATTTCGGTATTTTTCTTGAGAGAGCATATCGAGTTGGTGTATATACTACAAAACAGAGTAGAAAAGGGCATTGTATTTTTTTTCTGAGAGATTATATTCAGAGAAATTTTGCTTTTAACATTGGGGTGCTTGGAAAATATTTAGATTTTTTTCGATTCGCTTAAATATAGAATTTCTTTATTTTACATGAGAGAGCTTATGGAGTTGGTGTATATACTCCAAAAAAGGGTAGAATAGGGCATTGTATATTTTTTCTGACAGATTATATTCAGAGCAATTTTGTTTTTAACATTGGGGTGGCTAGATTATATTTCGATTTTTTTGATTTGGGTAAAATTAGAATTTCGGTATTTTACATGAGAGAGCATACTGGGTTGGTGTATATACTACAAAACAGAGAAGAATAGGGCATTGTATATTTTTTCTTACAGATTATATTCAGAGAAATTTTGTTTTTAACATTGGGTGCCTAGATTATATTTAGATTTTTTCGTTTCGGGTAAAATTAGAATTCCTGTATTGTACATGAGAGAGCATAATGAGTTGGTGTATATACTCGAAAACAGAGTAGAATAAGGCATTGTATATTTTCTCTAACAGACTATATTCAGAGCCATTTTCTTTTAACTTTGAGGCACCTAGATATTATTTAGATTTTTTTCGATTCGCGTAAAATTAGAATTTCGGTATTTTACATGAGAGACCATATTGATTTGGTGTATATACTACAAAAAAGAGTAGAATAAGGCATTGTATATTTGTTCTGGGAGATTATATTCAGAGCAATTTTGTTTTTAACATTGGGGTGCCTAGATATTATTTAGATTTTTTTGATTCAGGTAAAATTAGTATTTCTCTATTTTACATGAGAGAGCATACTGAGTTGGTGTATATACTCCAAAACAGAGTAGAAAAGGGCATTGTAGATTTATTCTGACAGAATATATTCAGAGCAATTTTGCTTTTAACATTGGTGTGCCTAGATATTATTTAGATTGTGTTCGATTCACGTAAAATTAGAATTTTTGTGTTTTACATTAGAGAGCATACTGAGTTGGTGTATATACTCCAAAACAGAGTAGAATAAGGCATTGTACATTTTGTCAAAGAGACTATATTCAGAGCCATTTTCTTTTAACTTTTGGGCGCCTAGATATAATTTAGATTTTTTTCGATTCGCATAAAATTAGAATTTCTGTATTTTACATGCCAGAGCATACTGAGTTGGTGTATATACACCAAAAGAGAGGAGAATAAGCCATTGTATATTTTTAATAACAGACTATATTCAGAGCCATTTACTTTTAACTTTTGGGCGCCTAGATTATATTTAGATTTTTTTCGATTTGCATAAATATAGAATTTCTTTATTTTACATATGAGAGCATATGGAGTTGGTGTATATACCCCACAACAAGGTAGAATAGGGCATTGTATATTTTTTCTGACAGACTATATTGAGAGCCATTTTGTTTTTAACATTGGGGTGCCTAGATTATATTTAGATTTTTAGATTTGGGTAAAATAAGAATTTCGCTATTTTACATGAGAGAGCATACTGAGTTGGTTTATATACTGTAAAACAGAGTAGAATAAGGCATTGTATATTTTTTCTGACATACTATATTCAGAGCCATTTTATTTTAAATTTGGGGCGCCTAGATGATATTTTTTTTTCGATTCACGTAAAATTAGAATTTGGGTATTTTACATGAGAGAGCATATTGAGTTGGTGTATATACTACAAAACAGAGTAGAAAAGGGCATTGTATTTTTTTTCTGACAGATCGTATTCACAGCTATTTTACTTTTAACATTAGTGTGCCAAGATAATATTTAGATTTTTTTCGATTCACTTAAAATTAGAATTTCTGTAGTTTACATGAGAGAGCATACTGAGATGGTTTATATCCTCCAAAACAGAGTAGAATAGGGCATTGTATATTTTTTCTAACACACTATTTTCAGAGCCATTTTCTTTTAAATTTGGGGCGCCTAGATACTATTTAGGTTTTATTCGGTTAGCGTAACATTAGAATTTCTGTATTTTACATGAGAGAGCATATTGAGTTGGTGTATATACTACAAAAAAGAGTAGAATAGGGCATTGTATATTATTTCTTACAGAGTATATTCAGAGAAATTTTGTTTTTAACATTAAGTGCCTAGATAATATTTAGATTTTTTCGATTCAGGTAAAATTAGAATTTCTTGCTTGTACATGACAGAGCATAATGAGTTGGTGTATATACTCCAAAATAGAGTAGAATAAGGCATTGTATATTTTTTATAACAGACTATATTCAGACCCAGTTTCTTTTAACTTTGGGGTGCCTAGATATTATTTAGATTTTTTTCGATTCATGTAAAATTAGAATTTCGGAATTTTCCACGAGAGAACATATTTAGTTGGTGTATATACTCCACAACAGAGTAGAAATGGGCATTGTATATTTTTTCTGACAGATTATATTAAGAGCAACTTTGCTTTTAACACTGGGGTGCCTAGATATTATTTAGATTTTTTTCCATTCGCTTAAACATGGAATTTCTGTATTTTACATGAGATAGCATATGGAGTTGATGTATATACTCCAAAACAGAGTAGAATAGGGCATTGTATTTTTTTTTTCTGACAGATTATATTCAGAGCTATTTTGCTTTTAACATTGGGGTGCCATGATAATATTTAGATTTTTTTTGATTCACGTAAAATTAGAATTTCTGTATTTTACATGAGAGAGCATACTGAGATGGTGTATATTTTCCAAAACAGAGTAGAATAAGGCATTGTATTTTTTTCTAACAGACTATATTTAGAGCCATTTTCTTTTAATTTTGGGGCACCTCGATATTATTTAGATTCTTTTCAATTCACCTAAAATTAGAATTTCGGTATTTTACATGAGAGAGCAACCTGAGTTGGTGTATATACTCCAAAACAGAGTAAAATAAGGCATTGTATATTTTTTCTAACAGTCTATATTCAGAGCCATTTTCTTTTATCTTTAGGGCGCCTAGATATTATTTAGATTTTTTTCAATTCGCGTAAAATTAGAATTTCGTTATTTTATATGAGAGAGCATACTGAGTTGGTGTATATACTCCAAAACAGAGTAGAATAAGGCATTGTATATTTTTTATGACATACTATATTCAGAGCCATTTTCTTTTAAATTTGGGGCACCTAGATATTATTTATATATTTTTTTGATTCACGTAAAATTAGAATTTCGGTATTTTACATGACAGAGGATATTGAGTTGGTGTATATACTACAAAACATAGAAGAAAAGGGTATTGTATTTTTTTTCTGACAGATTATATTCAGAGCTATTATGCTTTTTACATTGGGGTGCCAAGATAATATTTAGATTTATTTCAATTCACGTAAAATTAGAATTTATTTAGTTTACATGAGAGAGCATACTGAGATGGTGTATATCCTCCAAAACAGAGTAGAATAAGGCATTGTATATTGTTTCGAACAGACTATATTCAGAGCCATTTTCTTTTATCTTTGGGGCGCCTAGATATTTAGATTTTTTGCGATTCACGTAAAATTAGAATTTCGGTATTTTACATTAGAGAGCATACTGAGTTGGTGTATATACTCCAAAACAGAGTAGAGTAAGGCATTGTATATTTTTTTCTAACAGTCTATATTCAGAGCCATTTTCTTTTATCTTTGGGGCTCCTAGATATTATTTAGATTTTCTTCGATTCACGTAAAATTAGAATTTCGTTATTTTACATGAGAGAGCATACTGTTGGTGTATATACTCCAAAACAGTGTAGAATAAGGCATTGTATATTTTTTCTAACAAACTATATTCAGAGCCATTTTCTTTTAACTTTGGGGTTCCTAGATATTATTTAGATTTTTCTCAAATCGCGTAAATTTAGAATTTCTGTATTTTACATGAGAGAGCATACTGAGTTGGTGTATATACTCCAAAACAGAGTAGAATACGGCATTGTATATTTTTTCTAATAAAGTATTTTCAGAGCCATTTTCTTTTAACTTTGGGGCATCTAGATATTATTTGGATTTTTTTCGATTTGCGTAAAATTAGAGTTATGATATTTTACATGAGAGTGCATACTGAGTTGGTGTATATACTCCAAAACAGAGTAGAATAAGCCATTGTATATTTTTAATAACAGACTATATTCAGAGCCATTTTCTTTTAACTTTGGGGTGCCTAGATATTATTTAGATTTTCTTTGATTTATGTAAATTTAGAATTTCGATATTTTACATGAGAGAGCATACTGATTTGGTGTATATACTCCATAAACAGAGTAGAAACGGGCATTGTATATTTTTTCTAACAGACTATATTCACAGCCATTTTCTTTTAACTAAGTTGGTGTATATACTCCAAAACAGAGTAGAATAAGGCATTGTACATTTTGTCTAACAGACTATATTCAGAGCCATTTTCTTTTAACTTTGGGGCGCCTAGATATTATTTAGATTTTTTTCGATTCACGTAAAATTAGAATTTCGGTATTTTACATGCGAGAGCATACTGAGTTGGTGTATATACACCAAAACATAGTAGAATAAGCCATTGTATATTTTTCAGAACAGACTATATTCAGAGCCATTTTCTTTTAACTTTGAAGCGCCTAGATATTATTTAGATTTTTTTCGATTCGTGTAAAATTAGAATTTAGGTATTTTACATGAGAGAGCATACTGAGTTGGTGTATATAGTCAAAAAAAGAGTAGAATAAGGCATTGTATATTTATACTGACTGATTATATTCAGAGCAATTTTGTTTTTAACATTGGGGTGCCTAGATAATATTTAGATTTTTTTTGATTCGCTTAATATAGAATTTTGGTATTTTACATGAGAGAGCATATGGAGTTGGTTTATATACTCAAAAACAAACTAGAATAGGCCATTGTATATTTTTTCTAACAGACTATATTCAGAGCCATTTTCTTTTAACTTTGGGGCTCCTATGTATTATTTGTATTTTTTGATTTACGTAAAATTAGAATTTCGGTATTTTATTTGAGAGAGCATATTGAGTTGGTGTATATATTACAAAAAAGCGTACAATAGGGCATTTTATATTTTTTCTTACAAATTATATTCAGAGAAATTTTGTTTTTTAACATTGGGTGCCTAGATAATATTTAGATTTTTTCGATTCAGGTAAAATTAGAATTTCTGGATTGTACATGACAGAGCATAATGAGTTGGTGTATATACTCGAAAAAAGAATAGAATAAGGCATTGTATATTTTTTCTAACAGACTATATTCAGATCCATTTTCTTTTTACTTTGGGGCACCTAGATATTATTTAGATATTTTTCGATTCGCGTAAAATTAGAATTTCAGTATTTTACATGAGAGAGCATATTGAGTTGGTGTATATACTACAAAACAGAGTAGATTGGGGATTGTATATTAGTTTTGGCAGATTATATTCAAAGCAATTTTGTTTTTAACATTGGGGTGCCAAGATAATATTTAGATATTTTCGATTTGGTTAAAATTAGAATTTCTCTATTTTACATGAAAGAGCATAGTGAGTTGGTGTATATACTCCAAAACAGAGTAGAAAAGGGCATTGTATTTTTTTTCTGACAGATTATATTCAGAGCAATTTTGCTTTTAACATTGGGGTGCCTAGATAATATTTAGATTGTGTTCGATTCACCCAAAATTAGAATTTCGTTATATTACATTAGAGAACATACTGAGTTGGTGTATATACTCCAAAACAGAGTAGAATAAATCATTGTATCTTTATTCAAACAGACTATATTCACAGCCATTTTCTTTTAACTTTGGGGCACCTAGATATTATTTAGATTTTTTTGATTCGCGTAAAATTAGAATTTAGGTATTTTACATGAGAGAGCATACTGAGTTAATGTATATATGCCAAAACAGAGTAGAATAAGGCATTGTATATTTTTTCTAACAGACTATATTGAGAGCCATTTGTTTCAACTTTGGGGCAGCTAGATAGTATTTAGGTTTTTTTCAATTCGCGTAAAATTAGAATTTCCGTATTTTACAAGAGAGAGCATATTGAGTTGCTGTATATACTACAAAAAAGAGTAGAATGGGGCATTGTATATTTGTTCTGGCAGATTATATTCAGAGCAATTTTGTTTTTTACATTGGGGTTCCTAGATAATATTTTGATTTTTTCGATTTGGGTAATATTAAAATTTCTGTATTTTACATGAGAGCGCATACTGAGTTGGAGTATAGATTCCAAAATAGAGTAAAAAAGGGCATTGTATATTTTTTCTGATAGATTATATTCAAAAAAATTTTGTTTTTAACATTGGGGTGTCTAGATAATATTTATATTTTTTCGATTCGGGTAAAATTTGACTTTCTCTATTTTACATGAGAGAGCATACTGAGTTGGTGTATATACTCCAAAACCGAGTAGAATAAGGTATTGTATATTTTTTCAAACAGACTATATTCAGAGCCATTTTTTTTTAACTTTCGGGCACCTAGATATTATTTAGATTTTCTTCGATTCATGTAAATTTAGAATTTCGATATTTTACATGAGAGAGCATACTGATTTGGTTTATATACTCCATAAACAGAGTATAAACGGGCATTGTATATTTTTCCTAACAGACTATATTCACAGCCATTTTGTTTTAACTTTGGGGCACCTAGATATTATTTAGATTTTTTCGTTACGCGTGAAATTAGAATTTCGGTATTTTACATTAGAGAGCATACTGAGTTGGTGTATATACTCCAAAACAGAGTAGAATAAGGCATTGTATATTTTCTCTAACATATTATATTCAGAGCAATTTTGCTTTTAACATTGGGGTGCCTAGATAATATTTAGATTTTTTCGATTCGCTTAAATATAGAATTTCTGTATTTTACATGAGAGAGCTTATGGAGCTGGTGTATATACCCAACAACAGCGTAGAATAGGGTATTGTATATTTATTTGACAGATTATATTCAGAGCAATTTTGTTTTTAATATTGGGGTGCCTAGATTATATTTAGATTTTTTTCGATTCACTTAAATATAGAATTTCTGTATTTTACATGAGAGAGCATATGGAGTTGGTGTATATACCCCAAAACAGAGTAGAATAGGGCATTGTATATTTTTCTGACAGACTATATTCAGAGCCATTTTGTTTTTAACATTGTGGTGCCTAGATTATATTTAGATTTTTTTGATTTGGGTAAAATTAAAATTTCGCTATTTTACATGAGAGAGCATACTGAGTTGGTGTATATACTCCAAAACAGAGTAGAATAAGGCATTGTATATTTTTTCTCAGTTAATATATTGAGAGCCATTTTTATTTAAATTTGGGGCGCCTAGATATTATTTATATTTTTTTTGATTCTCGTAAAATCAGAATTTTGGTATTTTACATGAGAGAGCAAAATGTGTTGGTGTATATACTAAAAAACAGAGTAGAAAAGGGCATCGTATTTTTTTTCTGACACATTATAATCAGAGCTATTATTCTTTTAACATTGGGGTGCCAAGATAATATTTAGATTTTTTTCGATTCACGTAAAATTAGAATTTCTGTAGTTTACATGAGAGAGCATACTGAGATGGTGTATATCCTCCAAAACAGAGTAGAATAAGGCATTGCATATTATTTCTAACAGTCTATTTTCAGAGCCCTTTTCTATTAACTTTGGGGCGCCTAGATATTATTTGGATTTTCTTCAATTCGTGTAAAATTAGAATTTCGATATTTTACATGAGAGAGCATACTGAGTTGCTGTATATACTCCAAAATAGAGTAGAATAAGGCATTGTATATTTGTTCTAACAGACTATTTTCAGAGCCATTTTCTTTTAAATTTGGGGTGCCTAGATATTATTTAGGTTTTATTCGATTCGCGTAACATTAGAATTTCTGTATTTTACATGAGAGAGCATATTGAGTTGGTGTATATCCTAAAAAACAAAGTAGAAAAGGGCATTGTTTTTTTTCTTACAGAGTATGTTCAGAGAAATTTTGTTTTAACATTGGGTGCCTAGATAATATTTAGATTTTTTAGATTCGTGTAAAATTAGAATTTCGGTATTTTACATGAGAGAGCATACTGAGTTGGTGTATATAGTCCAAAAGAGAATAGAATAAGGCAGTGTATATTTTCTCTAACAGACTATATTCAGAGCCATTTTCTTTTAACTTTGGGGCGCCTTGATATTACTTAGATTTTTTCGATTCACGTAAAATTAGAATTTCGGTATTTTTCAGGAGAGAGCATATTGAGTTGGTGTATATACTCCAAAACAAACTAGAAAAGTGCATTGTATATTTTTTTATGACAGATTGTATTCTGAGCAATTTTGCTTTTAACATTGGTGTGCCTAGATATTATTTAGATTTTTTTCGATTAACTTAAATACAGAATTTTGGTATTTTACATGAGAGAGCATATGGAATTGTTGTATATACTCCAAAACAGCGTAGAATAGGGCATTGTATATTTTATCTGATAGATTATATTTAGAGCAATTTTGTTTTTATCATTGTGGTGTTTAGATAATATTTAGATTTTTTTCAATTGATGTAGAATTTGAATTTCCGTATTTTAAATGTGAGAGCATACTGAGTTGGTGTATATACCCCAAAACAGAGTAGAATACGGCATTGTATATTTTTTCTGACAGATTATATTCAGAGCAATTTTGCTTTTAACATTGGGGTGCCTAGATAATATACAGATTTTTATCGATTCGCTTAAATACTGAATTTCTATATTTTACATCATAGAGAATATGGAGCTGTTGTATATGCTCCAAAACAGAGTAGAATACGGCATTGTTTATTTTTTCTGAAAGATTATATTCAGAGTAATTTTGTTTTTAACATTGGGGTGCCTAGATAATATTTAGATTTTTTTCGATTCACGGAAATTTAGAATTTCGGTATTTTACATGAGAGAGCATATGCAGTCGGTTTATATACTCCAAAACAGAGTAGAAAAAGGCATTGTATATTTTTTTTAACAGACTATATTCAGAGCCAATTTCTTTTGACTTTGGAGCGCCTAGATATTATTTAGATTTTTATCGATTCGCGTACATTTAGAATTTCGCTATTTTACATGAGAGAGCATATTGAGTTGGTGTATATACTACAAAACAAAGTAGAAAAGGGCATTTTATATTTTTTCTGACAGATTATTTTCAGAGCAATTTTCCTTTAAACATTGGGGTGCCTAGATAATATTCAGATTTTTTTTGATTTGCATAAATATATAATTTCTGAATTTATACTGAGAGAGCATATGGATTTGGTGAATATACTCCATAACAGAGTGGAATAGAGCATTGTATATTGTTTCTGACAGATTATTTTTAGAGCAGTTTTGCTTTTAACATTGGGGTGCCTAGATAATATTTAGATTTTTTTTTGATTCGCTTAAATATAGAATTTCTGTATTTTACATGAGAGAGCATACTGAGTTGGTGTATATACTCCAAAACAGAGTAGAATAGGGTATTGTATATTTTTTCTGACACATTATATTCGGAGAAATTTTTTTTTTTAATATTGGGGTGCCTAGATAATATTTAGATTTTTTTCGATTCATGTAAAATTGTAATTTCGGTATTTTACATGAGAGAGCATACTTAGTTGATATATGTACTCCAAAATAAAGTAGAATAACGCATTGTATATTTTTTCCAACAGATTATATTCACAGCTATTTTCTTTTAACTTCTGGGCATTTAGATATTATTTAGATTTTTTTTCGATTCGCGTAAAATTAGAATTTCTGTATTTTACATGTGAGAGCATATTGAGTTGGTGTATATACTACAAAAAAGAGTAGAAAAGAACATTGTATATTTTTTATGACAGATTATATTCAGAGCAATTTTGCTTTTAACATTGGAGTGGCTAGATAACATTTAGATTATTTTCGATTCGCTTAAGTATAGAATTTCTGTATTTAACATGAGAGAGCATATTGTGTTCGTGTATATACTACAAAACAGAGAAGAATAGGGCATTGTATATTTTTCTGACAGATTATATTCAGGGCAATTTTGTTTTTAACATATGGGTGCCTAGATAATATTTAGATATCTTTCGATTCACCTAGAATTGTAATTTCGGTATTTTACATGAGAGAGCATACTGAGTTGGTGTATATACTCCAAAACAGAGAAGAATAAGGCATTGTATATTTTTTTTAACAGACTATATTCAGAGCCATTTTCTCTAAACTTTGGGGCGCCTAGGGATTATTTAGATTTTTTTCGATTCAGGTAAAATAAGAATTTCAGTATTTTAAATGAGAGAGCATATTGAGTGGGGGTATATACTCCAAAACAGAGTAGAATAGGGCATTGTATATTTTTTCTGACAGACTATATTCAGAGATATTTTGTTTTTAACATTGTAGTGTCTAGATAATATTTAGATTTATTTCAATTCACGTAAATTTAGAATTTTGGAATTTTACATTAGGGAGCATACTGACTGGTGTGTATACTCCAAAACAGAGTAGAATAGGGCATTGTATATTTTTTTTAACAGAATATATTCAGAGAAATTTTGTTTTTAACATTGGGGTGCCTAGATAATATTTAGATTTTTTCGATTCGGGTAAAATTTGAATTTCTGTATTTTACATGAGAGAGCATATTGAGTTGGTGTATATACTAAAAAACAGAGTAGAAAAGGGCATTGTATTTTTTTTGTGACATTATATTCAGAGCAATTTTGCGTTTAACATTTGGGTGCCTAGATAATATTTAGATTTTTTTTTGGTTTGTTTAAATATATTATTTCGGTATTTTACCTAAGAGACGATACGGAGTTGGTGTATATACTCCAAAACAGAGTAGAATATGGCATTGTAGATTTTTTCTGAAAGATTATGTTCGGAGCAATTTTGTTTTTAACATTGGGGTGCCTAGATAATATTTAGATTTTTTAGATTCGGGTAAAATTAGTATATCGGAATTTTACATGAGAGAGCATATTGAGTTGGTGTATATACTACAAAACAGAGTAGAAAAGAGCATTGTATATTTTTTCTGACAGATTATATTCAGAGCAATTTTGCTATAAAAATTGGGGTGCTTAGATAATATTTAGATTTTTTTTCGATTTACGAAAATTTCGAATTTCAGTATTTTACATGAGAGAGCATACTGAGTTGGTGTATATACTCCAAAACACAGTAGAATAAGGCATTGTATATTTTTTCTAACAGACTATATTCAGAGCCATTTTCTTTTAACTTTGGGGCGCCAAGACCGTATTTAGATTTTTTTTGATTCGCATAAAATTAGAATTTCGGTATTTTACATGAGAGAGCATATTGAGTTGGTTTATATACTCCAAAACAGAGTAGAAAAGGTTATTGTATATGTTTTCTGACAGATTATATTCAGAGCAATTTTGTTTTTAATATTGGGGTGCCTAGATAATATTTAGACTTTTGTCGATTCACGTAAATTTAAAATTTCGGTATTTTACATGAGAGAGCATATTGAGTTGGTTTATATACTACAAAACAGAGTAGAAAAGGGAATTGTATTTTTTTTCTGACAGAGTATATTCAGAGCAATTTTGCTTTTAACATTGGCGTGCCCAGATAATATTTAGATATTTTTCGATTCGATAAATACAGAATTTCTGTATTTTACATGAGAGAGCATATGGAGTTGGTGTATATACTCCAAAACATAGTACAATAGGGCATTGTATATTTTTTCTCACAGATTATATTCAGAGCAATTTTGTTTTTAACATTGGGGTGCCTAGATAATATTTAGATTTTTTTCGATTCACGTAAAATTAGGATTTCCGTATTTTACATGAGAGAGCATACTGAGGTGGTGTATATACTCCAATACAGAGTAGAATGGGGATTGTATATTTATTCTGACAGATTTTATTCCGAGCAATTTTATTTGTAACATTGGATTGCCTAGATAATATTTAGATTATTTCAAATTGCGTAAAATTAGAATTTTGGTATTTTACATGAGAGAGCATAATTAGTTGGTGTATATACTCCAAAACAGAGTAGAATAAGGCATTGTATATTTTTTCTAACAGACTATATTCAAAGCCATTTTCTTATAACATTGGGGCGCCTAGATATTATTAAGATTTTTTTTGATTCACGTAATATTAGGATTTCGGTATTTTAAATGAGAGAACATATTGAGTTGGTTTATATACTATAAAACAGAGTAGAAAAGGGCATTATATATTTTATCTGACAGATTATATTCAGAGCAAATTTTCTATTAACATTGGGGTGCCAAGATACTATTTAGATTTTTTTCGATTCACGGAATTTAGAATTTCGGTATTATACATGAGAGAGCATACTCAGTCTGTTTATATACTCCAGAACAGAGTAAAAAAAGGCATTGTATTTTTATTCTAACAGACTATATTCAGAGCCATTTTCTTTTAACTTTAGGGCGCCTATATATTATTTAGATATTTGTCGATTCACATAAAATTAGAATTTCGGTATTTTACATGAGAGAGAATATTGAGTTTGTGTATATACTACAAAACAGAGTAGAAAAGGGCATTGTATATTTTTTCTGACAAATTATTTTCAGAGCAATTTTGCTTTTAACATTGGGGTGCCTAGAAAATATATAGAATTTGTTCGATTTGCTTACTAAAAGAATTTCTGTATTTTACATGAGAGAGAATATGGAGTTGGTGTATATACTCCAAAACAGAGTAGAATAAAGCATTTTATATTTTTTTTGACAGATCATATTCAGAGCAATTTTGTTTCTAACATTGGGGTGTCTAGATAATATTTAGATTTTTTTTGATTTACGTAAATTTAGAATTATGGTATATTACATGAGAGAGCATACTGAGTTGGTTTATTTACTTTAAAACAGAGTAGAATAAGGCTTGTATATTTTTTCTAACAGAGTATATTCAGAGCCATTTTCTTTTAACTTTGGGGCCCCTAGATATTATTTAGATTTTTTTCAATTCGTGTAAAATTAGAATTTTGGTATTTTACATGACAGAGTATATTGATTTGGTGTATATACTCAAAAACAGAGTACAATAGTGCATTTTATATATTTTCTGACAGATTATATTTAGAGCAATTTTGTTGTCAACATTGGGGTGCCTAGATTATATTTAGATTTTTCCGATACTGGTAAAATTATAATTTCGGTATTTTACATGAGAGAGCATACTTAGTTGGTGTATATAATCCAAAACTGAATAGAATAAGGCATTGTATATTTTCTCTAACAGACTATATTCAGAGCCATTTTCTATTAACTTTGGGGCGCCTAGATATTATTAAGATTTATTTTGATTCGCATAAAATTAAAATTTCGGTATTTTACATGAGAGAGCATATTAAGTTGGTGAATATACTCCAAAACAGAGTAGAAAACGTCATTGTATATTTTTTCTGACAGATTATATTCAGAGCAATTTTGCTTTTAACATTGGGGTGCCTAGATTATATACAGAGTTTTTTCGATTCACTTAAATATTGAATTTCTATATTTTACATCATAGAGAATATGGAGCTGTTGTATATACTCCAAAAAAAGTAGAATAGGGCATTGTATATTTTTTCTGACAGATTATATTCAGAGCAATTTAGTTTTTAACATTGGGGAGCCTAGATAATATTTAGATTTTTTTCAATTCACGTAAATTTAGAATTTCGATATATTACATGAGAGAGCATACCAAGTCGGTTTATATACTCCAAAACAGAGTAGAAAAAGGCATTGTATATTTTTTCTAACAGAATATATTCAGAGCCATTTTCTTTAAACTTTGGGGTGCCTAGATATTATTTAGATTTTATCAATTTGCGTAAATTTAGAATTTCGGTATTTTACATGAGAGAGCATATTGAGTTGGTTTAAATACTCCAAAAGAGAGTAGAATAGGACATTGTATATTTTTTCTGACAGATTATATTCAGAGCAATTTTGCTTTTAACATTGGGGTGCCTAGATAATTTTTAGATTTTTTTAGATTCGCTTAAATATAGAATTTCTGTACTTTACATGAGAGAGAATATGGAGTTGGTTTATATACTCCAAAACAGAGTAGAATAAGGCCTTGTGTATTTTGTCTAACAGACTGTATTCAGAGTCATTTTCTTATAACTTTGGGGTAACTAGATTTTATTTAGATTTTTTCGATACGCGTAAAATTAGAATTTCGGTACTTTACATTAGAGAGCATATTGAGATGGTGTATATACTACAAAACAAAGTAGAGAAAAGCATTGTATATTTTTTCTGACATATTATATTCAGAGAAATTGTGCTTTTAACATTGGGGTGCCTAGATAATATACAGATTTTTTTCGATTCGCTTAAATATGGAATTTCTATACTTTACATGAGAGAGAATATGGAGTTGGTTTATATACTCCAAAACAGAGTAGAATAGGGCATTGTATACTTTCTATAACGGACTATATTCAGAGCCATTTTCTTTTAACGTTGAGGCGCCTTGATATTATTTAGATTTTTTCTTATGCGTAAAATTAGAATTTCGGTATTTTACATGAGAGAGCATATTGAGATGGTGTATATACTACAAAACAAAGTAGAAAAGGGCATTGTATATTTTTTCTGACAGATTATATTCAGAGAAATTTTGCTTTTAACATTGGGGTGCCTAGATAATATTTATATTTTTTTCAATTCACGTAAAATTAGAATTTCGGTATTTAACATAAAAGAGCATACTGAGTTGGTGTATATACTTCAAAACAGAGTAGAATAGGGCATTGTATATTTTTTCTGAAAGATTATATTCAGAGCAATTTTGTTTATAACACTGAAGTGCCTAGATAATATTTAGATTTTTATGATTCGTGTAAAATTAGAATTTCTGTATTTTACATGAGAGAGCATATTTTGTTGGTGTATATACTACAAAACAGAGAAGAAAAGGGCATTGAATGTTTTTTCTTACAGACTACATTCAGAGCAATTTTGCTTTTAACATTGGGGTCCCTACATAATATTTAGATTTTTTTGATTCGTGTAAAATTAGAATTTCTGTATTTTACATGAGAGAGCATACTGAGTTGGTGTATATACCCCAAAAACAAGTAGAATAGGTCATTGTATATTTTTACTGACAGATTATATTCAGCGCAATTTTGTTTTTAACATTGGGGTTGCTAGATAATATTTAGACTTTTTTCGATTCACGTAAAATTTGAATTTCGGTATTTTACATGAGAGAGCAAACTGAGTTGGTGTATATACTCAAAAACAGAGTAGAATACGGCATTGTATATTTTTTCCAACAGACTATATTCAGAGCCATTGTTTTCTAACATTGGGGTGCCTCGATATTATTTAGATTTTTTTGCTTCGCGTAAAATTAGAATTTCAATATTTTACGAGAGAGCATATTGAGTTGGTTTATATTCTCAAAAACAGAGTAGAATAAGGCATTGTGTATTTTGTCCGACAGATTATATTCAGAGCAATTTTGTTTTTAACATTGGTGTGCCTAGATAATATTTAGATTTTTTCAATTCGGGTAAAATTAGAATATCTGTATTTTACATGAGTGAGCATATTGAGTTGGTGTACATACTACAAAACAAATTAGAAAAGGGCATTGTATATTTTTTCTGACAGATTATATTCAGAGAAATTTTGCTTTTAACATTGGTGTGCCTAGATAATATATAGATTTTTTTGGATTCACTTAAATATAGAATTTCTGAATTTTATATGAGAGAGAATATTGAGTTGGTGTATATACTCCAAAACAGAGTAGTATAAGGCATTGTATATTTTTTCTGACAGATTATATTCAGAGCATTTTTGTTTTTAACATTGGGGTGCCTAGATAATATTTAGATTTTTTTCGATTTACGTAAAATTTAAATTTCGGTATACTTAATGAGAGAGCATAGTGAGTTGGTGTTTATAATTTAAAAAAGAGTAGAAAAGGGCATTGTATATTGTTATGACAGATTATATTCAAAGCAATTTTGCTTTTAACATTGGGGTGCCTAGATAATAATTAGATTTTTTTCGATTCACGTAAAATTAGAATTTCTGTATTTTACCTGAGAGAGCATACTGACTTGGTGTATGTACTCCAAAACAGAGTAGAATAAGGCATTGTATATTTTTTCTAAGAGACTATATTCAGAGCCATTTTCTTTTTCTTAGGGGCGTCTAGATATTATTAAGATTTTTTTGGATTCGCGTAAAATTAGAATATCGGTATTTTACATGAGAGAGCATATTGAGTTGGTGTATATACTCCAAAACAGAGTAGAAAAGGGCATTGTATATTCTTTCCAACAGACTATATTCAGAGCAATTTTGCTTTTAATATTGGTGTGCCTAGATCATATATAGATTTTTTTCGATTTATGTAAAATTTAAATTTCGGTATACTTAATGAGAGAGCATAGTGAGTTGGTGTTTATAATTTAAAACAGAGTAGAAAAGGGCATTGTATATTTGTTCTGACAGATTATATTCAGAGCAATTTTGCTTTTAACTTTGGGGTGCCTAGATAATATTTAGATTTTTTTGGATTCGCTTAAATATAGAATGTCTGTATTTTACATGAGAGAGTATATCGTGTTGCTGTATATACTTCAAAACAGAGTGGAATAGGGCATTGTATATTTTTTCTGACTGATTATATTCAGAGCAATTTTGCTTATAACATTGGGGTGCCTAGATAATATTTAGATTTTATTCGATTCACGTGTAATTAGAATTTTGGTATTTTACATGAGAGACCCTACTTAGTTGGTGTATATACTTCAAAAGTGAGTAGAAAAAGGCATTGTATATTTTTTCTAACAGACAATATTAAGAGCCATTTTCTTTTAACTTAGTTGCGCCTAGATATTATTAAGATTTTTTTCGGTTTGCCTAAAATTAGAATTTTGGTATTTTACATGAGAGAGCATATTGAGTGGGTGTATATTCTCTGAAACAGATTAGATAAAAGCATTGTATATCTTTTTTGACAGACTATATTCAGAGAAATTTTGCTTTTAACATTGGGGTGGCTAGATAATATTTAGATTTTTTTCGATTCACTTAAAATTAGAATTTCGGTATTTTTCATGAGAGAGCATATTGAGTTGGTGTATATACTGCAAAACAGAGTAGAAAAGGGCATTGTATATTTTTTCTGACAGATTATATTCAGAGCAATTTTGCTTTTACCTTTGGGGTGCCTAGATAATATTTAGATTTTTTTGGATTCGCTTAAATATAGAATGTCTGTATTTTATATGAGGGAGCATATAAAGTTGCTGTATATACTTCAAAACAGAGTAGAATAGTGCATTATATATTTTTCCTGACAGATTATATTCAGAGCAATTTTGATTTCAACATTGGGGTCCCTAGATAATATTTAGATTTTTTAGATTTGGGTAAAATTAGAATTTCATTATTTTACATGAGAGAGCATACTGAGTTGGTGTATATACTCCAAAACAGAGTAGAATAAGGCATTGTATATTTTTTCTAACAGACTATATTCAGAGCCATTTACTTTTAACTTTGGGGAGCCTAGATAATATTTAGATTTTTTTCGATACGCATAAATATAGAATTTCTGTATTTTACTTGAGAGAGCATATGAAGTTGTTGAATATATTGCAAAACAGAGTAGAATAGTGCATTTTATATTTTTTATGACAGATTATATTCAGAGTAATCTTGTTTTTAACATTGGGGTGCCTAGATAATATTTCGATTTTTTCCATTCGGGTAAAATTAGAATTTCTGTATTTTACATGAGAGAGCATATGGAGTTGGTGTATATACTCCAAAACAGAGTAGAATAAGGCATTGTATATTTTTTATAACAGACTATATTCAGAGTCATTTTCTTTTAACTTAGTGGCGCCTAGATATTATTAAGATTCTATTCGTTTCACGTAAAATTAGAATTTCTGTATTTTACATGAGAGAGCATATGCAGTTGGTGTATATACTCCAAAACAGAGTAGAAAAGGGCATTGTATAATTTTGTGACAGACTATATTCGGAGCAATTTTGCTTTAAACATTGGGGTGGCTAGATAATATTTAGATTCTTTTCGATTCACATAAAATTAGAATTTCGGTATTTTACATGATAGAGCATATTGAGTTGGTGTATATACTCCAAAACAGAGTAGAAAAAAGCATTGTATATTTTATCTGACAGACTATATTCATTGCAATTTTGCTTTTAACATTGGGGTGCCTAGATAATATTTAGATATTTTTCGATTAGCTTAAATATAGAATTTCTGTATATTACATGAGAGAGCATATGGAGTTGGTTTATATACTCCAAAACAGAGTAAATAGGGCATTGTATATTTTTTATGACAGATTATATTCATAGAAATTTTGCTTTAAACATTGGGGTGCCTAGATAATATTTAGATTATTTTGATTCACGTAAAATTAGAATTTCGGTATTTTACATTAGAGAGCATACTGAGTTGGTGTATATACTCCAAAACAGAGGAGAATAAGGCATTGTATATTTTTTTATAACAGAATATATTCAGAGCCATTTTCTTTTAACTTTGGGGCCCTAGATATTATTAAGATTTTATTTGATTCGCGTAAAATTTGAATTTCGGTATTTTACATGAGAGAGCATATTGAGTTGGTGTATATACTCCAAAAAAGAGTAGAAAAGGGCATTGTATATTCTTTCTGAGAGACTATATTCAGAGCAATTTTGCGATTAACATCATGGGGGTCCTAGATAAAATTTAGATTTATTTCGATTCACGTAAAATCAGAATTTCGGTATTTTACATGAGAGAGCATACTCAGTTGGTATATATACTCCACAACAGAGTGGAATAAGGCATTGTATATTATTTTGAGAAGACTATATTCAGGGCCATTTTCTTTTAACTTTGGGGCGCCTAGATATTATTTGGATTCTTTTCGATTCATGTAAAACTACAATTTCGGTATTTTACATGAGAGAGCATACTGTGTTGGTGTATATACTCCAAAACCGAGTAGAATAGGGCATTGTATATTTTTCCTGACAGATTATATTCAGAGAAATTTTGCTTTTAACATTCGGGTGCCTAGATAATACTTAGATTTTTTCGATTCGGGTAAAATTAGAATTTCTGTATTTTACATGAGAGAACATATTGAGTTCGTGTATATACTAAAAAACAAAGTAGAAAAGAACATTGTATATTTTTTCTGACAGATTATATTCAGAGCAATTTTGCTTTTAACATTGGGGTGCCTAGGTAATATTTAGATTTTGTTCGTTTTGCTTAAATATAGAATTTTTGTATTTTACATTAGAGAGCATATGGAGTTTTTGTATATACTCCAAAACATAGTAGATTAGGGCATTCTATATTTTTTTCTGACAGATTATACACAGAGCAATTTTGTTTTTAACACTGGGGTGCGTAGATAATATTTAGATTTTTTCAATTCGGTTAAAATTAGAATTTCGGTATTTTACATGAGAGAGCATACTGAGTTGGTGTATAAACTCCAAAACAGAGTAGAATAAGGCATTGTATATTTTTTCTAACAGACTATATTCAGAGCCATTTTCTTTTAACTTTGGGGAGCCTAGATATTATTTAGATTTTTATCGATTCATGAAAAATTTGAATTTTGGTAGTTTACATGAGAGAGGATATTGAGTTGGTGTATATACTCCAAAACAGAGTAGAAAAGGGCATTGTATATTTTTTCTGACAGATTATACTCAGAGCAATTTTGCTTTTAAAATTGGGGTGCCTAGATAATATTTAGATTTTATTGATTCGCTTAAATATAGAATTTCTGTATTATACATGAGAGAGAATACAGAGTTGGTGTATATACTCCCAGAGTAGAATAGGGCATTGTATATTTTTTCTGACAGATTATATTCAGAGCAATTTTGTTTTAACATTGGGGTGACTAGATAATATTTAAATATTTTTGATTCGGGTAAAATTAGAATTTCTGTATTTTACATGATAGAGCGTACTGAGTTGTTTATATACTCCAAAACAGAGTAGAATAAGGCATTGTATATTTTTTCTAACAGACTATGTTCAGAGCAATTTTCTTTTAACTTTGGGGCACCTTGATATTATTTAGACTTTTTCGGATTCACGTAAAATTTGTATTTCGGTGTTTTACATGAGAGAGCATATTGAGTTGGTGTATAAACTCCAATACAGATTAGAAAAGGGCATTGTATATTATTTCTGACAGACTTTATTCAGAGAAATTTTGCTTTTAACATTGGGGTGCCTAGATAATATTTAGATTTTTTCGATTCGGGTAAAATTAGATTTTCTGTATTTTACATGAAAGAGCATATTGAGTTGGTATATATACTGCAAAAAAACATAGAAAAGGGCATTGTATATTTTTTCTGACAGACTATATTAAGAGCAACTTTGCTTTTAACTTTGAGGTGCCTAGATAATATTTAGATTATTTTGGATTCGCTTAAATATAGAATGTCTGTATTTTACATGAGAGAGCATATGGAGTTGCTCTATATAGTTAAAAACAGAGTAGAATAGGGCATTGTATATCTTTTCTGACAGATTATATTCAGAACAATTTCTTTTTAACATTGGGGTCCCTAGATAATATTTAGATTTTTTAGATTTGGGTAAAATTAGAATTTCGTTATTTTACATGAGAGAGAATACTGAGTTGGTGTATATACTCCAAAACAGAGTAGAATAAGGCATTGTATATTTTTTCTAACACACTATATTTAGAGTCATTTTCTTTTAACTTTGGGGTGCCTAGATATTATTTAGATTTTCTTCGATTCACGTATTATTAGAATTTCGGTATTTTACATGAGAGAGCATATTGTGCTGGTGTATGTACTACAAAACAGAGTAGAAAAGGGCATTGTATATATTTTCTGACAGATTATATTCAGAGAAATTTTGCTTTTAACATTGGGGTGACTAGATAATATTTAGATTTGTTTCGATTTGCTTAAATATAGAATTTCTGTATTTTACATGAGAGAGCATGAGGAGTAGGACTATATACTCCAAAACAAAGTAGAAAAGAAAATTGTATATTTTTTCTGACAGACTATATACAGAGTAATATTGCTTTTAACATTGGGGTGACTAGATAATATTTAGGTATTTTTCGATTCACTTAAATATAGAATTTTTGTATATTACATGAGAGAGTATATGGAGTTAGTGTATATACTTGAAAACAGAGTAGAATAGGGCATTGTATATTTTTTCTGACAGATTATCCTCAGAGCAATTTTTTTTTAACATTCGGGTGCCTACGTAATATTTATATTATTTTTGATTCACGTAAAATTATAATTTCTGTATTTTACATAACAGAGCAAGCTGAGTTGGTGTATATACTCAAAAACAAAGTAGAATAAGGCATTGTATTTTTTTTCCAACAGACTATATTCAGCGCAATTTTTTCCCAACTTTGGGGCGCCTAGATTTTATTGAGATTTTTTTCGATTCGCGTAAAATTAGAATTTCGGTATTTTACATGAGAGAGCATATTGTGTTGGTGTATATACTACAAAACAGAGTAGAAAAGGGCATTGTATATTTTTTCTGACAGATTATATTTAGAGCAATTTTGCTTTTTACATTGGGTTGCCTAGATAATATTTACATTATTTTCGATTCGCTTAAATATAGAATTTCTGTATTTTACATGAGAGAGCATATGTAGTTGGTGTATATACTCCAAAACTGAGTAGAATAGGACATTGTATATTTTTGTTGACAGATTATACTCAGAGAAATTTTCTTTTTAACATTGGCGTGCCTAGATAATATTTAGATTTTTATCGATTCGCTTAAATATAGAATTTCTGTATTTTACATGAGAGAGCAAATGGAGTTGGTGTATATACTCCAAAACAGAGTAGAATAGGGAATTTTTATTTTTTCTGACAGATTACATTCAGAGAAATTTTGTTTTTAACATTAGAATGCCTAGATAATATTTAAATTTTTTCGATTCGAGTATAATTAAAATTTCATTATTTTACATGATAGAGCCTATGGAGTTGGTGTATATACTCCAAAACAAAGTAGAACAGGGCATTGTATATTTTTTCTGACAGACTATATTCAGCGCAATTTTGCTTTTAACATTGGGGTGCCTAGATATATTTATATTCATTTCGATTCACGTAAAATTAGAATTTCGGTATTTTACATGAGAGAGCATACTGAGTTGGTGTATAAACTCCAAAACAGAGTAGAATAAGGCATTGTATATTTTTTCTAACAGGCTATATTCAGAGGCATTTTCTTTTAACTTTGGGGCACCTAGATATTATTTATATTTTTATCGATTCGTGAAAAATTTGAATTTCGGTAGTTTACATGAGAGAGCATACGGAGTTGGTGTATATGCTCCAAAACAGAGTAGAAAAGGGCATTGTATATTTTTTCTGACAGATTATACTCAGAGCAATTTTCCTTTTAACATTGGGGTGCCTAGATAATATTTAGATTTTTTTGATTCGCTTAAATATAGAATTTCTGTATTTTACATGAGCTAGAATATGGAGTTGGTGTATATACTCCCAAACAGAGTAGAATAAGGCATTGTATATTTTTTCTGACAGATTATATTCAGAGCAATTTTGTTTTAACATTGGGGTGACTAGATAATATTTAAATTTTTTCGATTCGGGTAAAATTAGAATTTCTGTATTTTACATGATAGAGCGTACTGAGTTGTTGTATGTACTCCAAAACAGAGTAGAATGAGGCATTGTATATTTTTTCTAACAGACTATGTTCAGAGCCATTTTCTTTTAACTTTGGGGCACCTAGATATTATTTAGACTTTTTCGGATTCGCGTAAAATTTTTATTTCGGTGTTTTACATAAGAGAGCATATTGAGTTGGTGTATAAACTCCAATACAGATTAGAAAAGGGCATTGTATATTATTTCTGACAGACTTTATTCAGAGCAATTTTGCTTTCAACATTGGGGTGCCTAGATAATATTTAGATTTTTTTGATTCGGGTAAAATTAGAATTTCTGTATTTTACATGAAAGAGCGTATTGAGTTGGTATATATACTGCAAAAAAGAGTAGAAAAGGGCATTGTATATTTTTTATGACAGACTATATTAAGAGCAACTTTGCTTTTAACTTTGGGGTTCCTAGATAATATTTAGATTATTTTGGATTCGCTTAAATATAGAATGTCTGTATTTTACATGAGAGAGCATATGGAGTTGCTGTATATAGTTCAAAACAGAGTAGAATAGGGCATTGTATATTTTTTCTGACAGATTATATTCAGAACAATTTCTTTTTAACATTGGGGTCCCTAGATAATATTTAGATTTTTTAAATTTGGGTAAAATTAAAATTTCGTTATTTTACATGAGAGAGAATACTGAGTTGGTGTATATACTCCAAAACAGAGTAGAATAAGGCATTGTATATTTTTTCGAACAGACTATATTCAGAGCCATTTTCTTTTAACTTTGGGGCTCCTAGATATTATTTAGATTTTTTTCGATTCGCGTAAAATTAGAATTTCGGTATTTTACATGAGAGAGCATATTGTGTTGGTGTATGTACCAGAAAACAGAGTAGAAAAGGGCATTGTATATTTTTTCTGACAGATTATATTCCGAACAATTTCCTTTTAACATTGGGGTGCCTAGATAATATTTAAATTTTTTTTGATTCGCTTAAATATATAATTTCTGTATTTTACATGAGAGAGCATATTCAGTTGGTGTATATACTTCAAAACAGAGTAGAATAGGGCATTATATATTTTTTCTGACAGATAATATTCAGAGTAATTTTGCTTCTACCATTGCGGTGCCTAGATAATATTTAGATTTTTTCGATTCGGGTAAAATTTGAATTTCTGTATTTTACATGAGAGAGCATATTGAGTTGGTGTATATACTACAAAACAGAGTAGAAAAGGGAATTGTATATTTTTTATGACAGATTATATTCAGAGCAATTTTGCTTTTAACATTGGGGTGCCTAGATAATATTTAGTTTTTTTTCGATTCGCTTAAATATAGAATTTCTGTATTTTACATGACAGAGCATATGGAGTTGGTGTATATACTCCCAAAAAGAGTAGAATAGCGCATTGTATATTTTCTCTGAAAGATTATATTCAGAGCAATTTTGTTTTTTACATATGGGTGCCTAGATAATATTTAGATTTTTTTGATTCGGGTAAAATTAGACTTTCGGTATTTTACATGAGAGAGCATAGGGAGTTGGTGTATATACTCCAAAACAGAGTAGAATAAGGATTGTATATTTTTTATAACAGACTATATTCAGAGCCATTTTCTTTTAACTTTGGGGTGCCGAGATAGTATTAAGATTTTTTTCAGTTCGCGTAAAATTATAATTTTGGTATTTTACATGAGAGAGCATATTGAGTTGGTGTATATACTTTAAAACAAAATAGAAAAGTGCATTGTATATTTTCTCTGATAGATTATATTCAGAGCAATTTCGCTTTTAACATTGAAGTGCCTAGATAATATTTAGATTTTTTTCGATTCACGTAAAATTAGAATTTCTGTATTTTACATAAGAGAGCATACTGGTTTGGTGTATATACTCCAAAACAGTGTAGAACAGGGCATTGTGTATTTTTTCTAATGGACTATATTCAGAGCCATTTTCTTTTAACTTTGGGGCGCCTATTTATTAATTAGATTTTTTTCGATTCCCGTAAAATTTGAATTTCGGTATTTTACAAGAGAGAGCATATTGAGTTCGTGTATATACTACAAAACAGAGTAGAAAAGAGCATTGTATATTTTTTCTAACACACTATGTTCAGAGCCATTTTCTTTTAACTTTGGGGCACATAGATATTATTTAGATTTTTTTCAATTCTCATAAAATTAGCATTTCTGTGTTTTACATTAGAGAGCATATTGAGTTGGTGTATATACTCCAAAACAAAGTAGAAAAGGGCATTGTACATTTTTTCTGACAGATTATATTCAGGGCAATTTTGCTTATAACATTGGGGTCCCTAGATGATATTTAGATTTTTTTTGATTCACGTAAATTTAGAATTTTTGTATTTTACAGAAGAGAGCATACTGTGTTGGTGTATATATTCCAAAAGAGAATAGAAAAAGGCATTGTATGTTTTTTCTAATAGACTATATTCAGAGCCATTTTCCTTTAACTTTGAGGTGCCTAGATAATATTTAGATTTATTTCGATCCCCTTTAATATAGAATTTCTGTATTTGACATGAGAGAGAATATGGAGTTGGTGTATATACTCCAAACCAGAGTAGAATAGGGCATTGTATATTTTTTCTGACAGAAAATATCAAGAGTAGTTTTATTTTTAACACTGGGGTGCCTAGATAATATTTAGATTTTTTTCGATTTATGTAAAATGGGAATTTCTGTATATTTCAATAAAGAGCATACTGATTTGGCGTATATCCTCCAAAACAGAGTAGAATAAGGCATTGTATATTTTTTCTAACAGACTATATTCAGACCCATTTTTTTTCACTTTGGGGCACGTAGATATTATTTAGATTTTTTTGATACACGTAAAATTAAAATTTCAATATTTTACATGAGAGAGCATATTGCGTTGGTGTATATACTCCAAAACAGAGTAGAAAAAAGCATTGTATATTTTTTTGACAGATTATATTCAGAACGATTTTGCTTTTAACATTGGGGTGCCTAGATAATACTTAGAATTTTCTCGATTTACGTAAAATTAGAATTTCGATATTTTACATGAGAGAGCATAGTGACTTGGTGTATATACTCCAAAACTGAGTAGAATAAGGCATTGTATATTTTTTCTAACAGACTATATTCAGAGCCATTTTCTTTTAACTTTTGGGCGCCTAGATATTATTTAGATTTTTTTCGATTCGTGTAAAATTTGAATTTCGTTATTTTACATGAGAGAGCATATTGAGTTGGTGTATATACTCGAAAACAGAGTAGAAAAAGGCATTGTATATTCTTTCTGACAGATTATATTCAGAGAAATTCTACTTTTAACATTGAAGTGCCTATATAATATTTATATATTTTTCGATTCACGTAAATTTAGAATTTATGTATTTTTCATGAGAGAGCATACTGAGTTGGTGTATATACTCCAAAACAGAGTAGAATAGGGCATTGTATATTGTTTCTTCCAGATTATATTCAGAGCAATTATGCTTTTAACATTGGGGTACCTAGATAATATTTAAATTATTTTCGATTCACGTAAATGTAGAATTTTGGTATTTTACATGAGATCGCATACTGAGTTGGTGTATAAACTCCAAAATAGAGTAGATTAAGGCATTGTATATCTTTTCTAACAGGTTATATTCAGAGCAATTTTCTTTTAACTTTGGGGCACCTAGATATTATTTAGATTTTTATCGATTTCTGTAAAATTAGAATTTTTGTATTTTACATGTGAGAGCATATTGAGTTGGTGTATATACTCCAAAACAGAGTAGAACAGGGCTTTGTATATTTTTTCTGACATATTATACTTAAAGCAATTTTGCTTTTAACATTGGGGTGCCTCGATAATATTTAGATTTTTTTCGATTTGCTTAAATATAGGATTTATGTATTTTACTTGAGAGAGAATACAGAGTTGGTGTATATTCTCCCAAAAAGAGTACAATAGGGAATTGTATATTTTTTCTGAGAGATATTATACAGAGCAATTTTTTTTTAACACTGGGGTGCCTAGATAATATTTAGAATTTTTTCGATTTACGTAAAATTAGAATTTCGGTATATTTCAATAGAGAGCATACTGATTTGGTGTATATCCTCCAAAACAGAGTAGAATAAGGCATTGTATATTTTTTCTAACAGACTATATTCAGAGCCATTTTCTTTTAACTTTGGGGCACCTAGATATTATTTAGCTTATTTCAATTCGCGTAAAATTAGAATGTCGATATTTTACATGAGAGAGCATATTGAGTTGGTGTATATACTCCAAAACAGAGAAGAATAGGGCATTGTATATTTTTTCTGACAGATTATATTCAGAGCAATTTTGTTTTTAACATTGGTGTGCCTAGATAATATTTAAAATTTTTTGATTCGGGTAAAATTAGAATTTCTGTATTTTACATGAGAGAGCATACTGAGTTGGTGTATATACTCCAAAACAGAGTAGAATAAGGCATTGTATATTTTTTCTAACAGACTATATTCAGAGCCATTTTCTTTTAACTTTGGGGTGCCTAGATAATATTTAGATTTTTTTCGATATGCTTAAATATAGAATTTCTGTATTTTAAATTAGAGAGCATATGGAGTTGGTGTTTATATTGCAAAACAGAGTAGAATAGGGCATTTTATATTTTTTCTGATAGATAATATGCAGAGTAATTTTGTTTTTAACATTGGGGTGCCTAGATAATATTTAGATTTTTTCCATTCTGGTAAAATTAGAATTTCAGTATTTTACATGAGAGAGCATAGTGAGTTGGTGTATATACTCCCAAACAGAGTAGAATAAGGCATTGTATATATTTTTTGACAGATATTATACAGAGAAATTTTGTTTTTAACACTGGGGTGCCTAGATAATATTTAGATTTTTTTTGATTTATGTAAATTTAGAATTTCCGTGTATTTCAATAGAGAGCACACTGATTTGGTGTATATCCTCCAAAACAGAGTAGAAGAAGGCTTTGTATATTTTTTATAACAGACTATATTCAGAGCCATTTTCTTTTAACTTAGTGGCGCCTAGATATTAATAAGATTATTTTCGATTCGTCTAAATTTATAATTTCAAAATTTTACATGAGGGAGCATATTGAGTTGGTGTATATACTCCAAAACAGAGTAGAAAAAGGCATTGTATATTTTTTTCACGAACTATATTCAGAGCAATTTTTCTTTTAACATTGTGGTGCCTAGATAATATTTAGATTTTATTCAATTCACGTAAAATTTGTATTTCGGTATTTTACATGAGAGAGCATATTGAGTTATGTATATACTCCAAAACAGAGTAGAAAAGGGCATTGTATATTTTTTTTTGACAGACTATATTCAGAGCAATTTTGCTTTTAATATTGGGGTGCCTACATATTATTCAGATATTTTTCGATTCGCTTAAATATAGAATTTCTGTATATTATATGAGAGAGCATATGGAGTTGGTGTATATACTCCAAAAGAGAGTAAAATAGAACATTGTATATTTTCTCTGACAGATTATACTCAGAGCAATTATGCTTTTAACATTGGGGTGCTTAGATACTAAGATTTCTTTTGATTCATGTAAAATTAGAATTTCGGTATTTTACATAAGAGAGCATACTGACAGATGTATATACTTGAAAACAGTGTAGAATAAGGCATTGTATATTTTTGCTGACAGATTATATTCAAAGCAATTTTGGTTTTATCATTGGGGTGCCCAGATAATATTTAGATTTTTTTCGATTTACGTAAAATTAGAATTTCGGTATATTTCAATAGAGAGCATACTGATTTGGTGTATATCTTCCAAAACAGAGTAGAATAAGGCATTGTATATTTTCTCTAACAGACCATATTCAGTGCCATTTTCTTTTACCTTTGGTGAACCTAGGTAATATTAAGATTTTTTCGATTCATGTAAAATTAGAATTTCGGTATTTTCCATGAGAGAGCATTTGAGTTGGTGTATATACTCCAAAATAGAATAGAAAAAGGCATTGTATATTTTTTCTGACAGATTATATACAGAGCAATTTTGCTTTTAACATTGGGGTGCCTAGATACTACTTAGATTTTTTTTGATTCACGTAAAATTAGAATTTCGGTATTTTACATGAGAGAGCATACTGACTGGTGTATATACTCCAAAAAAACAGAGTAGAATAAGGCATTGTATATTTTTTCTGACAGATTATATTCAGAGCAATTTTTTTTTAACATTGGGGTGCCTGGATAATATTTAGATTTTTCTATTCACGTAAAATTAGAATTTCGGTATTTTACATGAGAGAGCATAGTGACTTGGTGTGTATATTCCAAAACAGAGTAGAATAAGGCATTGTATATTTTTTATAACAGACTATATTCAGAGCCATATTCTTTTAACTTTGGGGCGCCTAGATATTATTTAGATTTTTTTCGATTCTTGTAAAATTAAAATTTCTGTATTTTACATGAGAGAGCATATTGAGTTGGTGTATATACTACAAAACAGAGTAGAAAAAGGCATTGTATATTTTTTGACAGATTATATTCAGAGAAATTTTGCTTTTAACATTAATGTGTCTAGATAATATTTAGATTTATTTCAATTCACTTAAATATAGAATTTCTGTATTTTACATTAGAGAGCATACTGAGTTGGTGTATATACTCCAAAACAGAGTAGAATAAGGCATTGTATATTATTACTAACAGACTATAATCAGAGCCATTTTCTTTTAACTTTGGGGCGCCAAATAATATTTAGATTTTTTTCCATACGCTTAAATATAAAATTTCTCTATTTTACATGAGAGAGCATATGGAGTTGGTGTATATATTGCAAAAGAGTGAAATAGGGCATTGTATATTTTTTCTAACAATGTATTCAGAGTCATTTTCTTTTAACTTTGGGGCACCTAGATATTATTTTGACTTTTTTCGATTCGCGTAAAATTAGAATTTCAGTATTTTACATGAGAGAGCATATTGTCTTGGTATATGTACTACAAAACAGAGTAGAAAAGGGCATTGTATATTTTTTCTGACAGATTATATTCAGAGCAATTTGCTTTTAACTTTGGGGTGCCTAGATAATATTTAAATTTTTTGATTCGCTTCAATATAGAATTTCTGTATTTTACATGAGAGAGCATATTGAGTTGGTGTATATACACCAAAACATGGTAGAATTAAGCATTGTACATTTTATCTGACAGATTATACTCAGATCAATTTTGTTTTTAACATTTGGGTGGCGAGATAGTATTTAGATTTTATTAGATTCGCTTGAATATATAATTTCTTTATTTTACATGAGCGAGCATACGGATTCGGTTTATATACTCCAAAACAAAGTAGAAAAAGGCATTGTATATTTTTCTAACAGACTATATTCAGAGCCATTTTCTTTTAACTTTGGGGCGCCTTGATATTATTTAGATTTTTATCGATTCAGGTAAAATTAGAATTTCGGTATTTTACATGAGAGAGCATATTGAGTTGGTGTATATAATACAAAACAGAGTAGAAAAGGGCAGTGTATATTTTTTCTGACAGATTATTTTCAGAGCAATTTTGCTTTTAACTTTGGGGTGACTAGATAATATATAGATTTTTTTCGATTCTCTTAAATATAGAATTTCTGTATTTTACATGAGAGAGAATATGGAGTTGGTGTATATACTCCAAAAGAGAGTAGAATAGGGTATTGTATATTTTTTCTGCAGATTATATTCAGAGCAATTTTGTTTTTCACATTGGGGTGTCTTGATAATATTTAGATTTTTTTTGATTTACGTAAAATTAGAATTTCGGTTTATTTCATGAGAGAGCATACTGAGTTGGTGTATATACTCCAAAATAGAGTAGAATAAGGCATTGTATATTTTCTCTAACAGACTATATTCAGAGCCATTTTCTTTTAACTTTTCGGCGCCTAGATATTATTTAGTTTTTTTTACGATTCGCGTAAAATTAGAATTTCGTTATTTTACGTGAGAAAGAATATTGCGTTGGTGTATATACCCCAAAACAGAGGAGAAAAGGGCATTGTATATTTTTTCTGATAGATTTTATTCAGAGCAATTTTGCTTTTAACTTTGGGGTGACTAGATAATATATAGATTTTTTTCGATTCTCTTAAATATAGAATTTCTGTATTTTACATGATAGAGAATATTGAGTTGGTGTATATACTCCAAAACAGAGTAGAATAGGGTATTGTATATTTTTTATGACAGACTATATTCAGAGAAATTTTGTTTTTAACATTGGTGTGCCTAGATAATATTTAGACTTTTTTTGATTTACGTAAAATTAGAATTTCGGTATATTTCGTGAGAGAGCATACTGAGTTGGTGTATATATTCCAAAATAGATTAGAATAAGGCATTGTATATTTTTTCTGAAAGATTATATGCAGAGTAATTTTGTTTTTAACATTAGAGTGCCTAAATAATATTTAGATTTTTTCGATTCAGGTAAAATTAGAATTTCGCTATTTTACATAAGAGAGCATATTGAGTTGGTGTATATACTCCAAAACAGTGTAGAAAATGGCATTGTATATTTTTTCTGACAGATTATATTCAGAGAAATTTTGGTTTAACATTGGGGTGCCTAGATAATATATAGATTTTTCTCAATTCGCTTAAATATAGAATTTCCTTATTTTACATGAGAGAGAATATGGAGATGGTGTAAAGATGGTGTATATAATGCAAAAGAGAGTAGAATATGGCATTGTATATTTTTTCTGACAGATTATATTCAGAGCAATTTTTTTTTAACATTGGGGTTCCTAGATAATATTTACATTTCTTCGATTCGGGTAAAATTTGAATTTCTGTATTTTATAGGAGAGAGCATACTGAGTTGGTGTATATACTCCGAAACAGAGTAGAATGAGGCATTGTATATATTTTGTAGTAAACTATATTCTGAGCCATTTTCTTTTAACTTTGGGGCGCCAAGATATTATAAAGAGATTTTTGATTCGCGTAAAATTAAGTTTTGTTATTTTTCATGAGAGAGCATATTGAGTTTGTGTATATACTCCAAAACAGAGTAGAAAAGGGCATTGTATATTTTCCCTAACAGATTATATTCAGAGCAATTTTGTTTTTAACATTGGGTTGCCTAGATAATATTTAGGTTATTTTCGATTCACGTAAATTTAGAATTTTTGTATTTTACATGAGAGAGCATACTGACTGGTGTATCTACTCGAAAACAGAGTAGAATAAGGCATTGTATATTTTTTCTAACAGACTATATTCAGAGCCATTTTCATTTAACTTTGGGGTGCCTAGATATTATTTAGATGTTTTTCGATTCGCGTAAATTTAGAATTTCGGTATTTTACATGAGAAATCATATTGAGTTGGTGTATATACTCCAAAACAGAGTAAAAAAAACATTGTATATTTTTTCTGACAGATTATAATCAGAGAAATTTTGCTTTTAACATTGGGCTGCGTAGATAATATTTAGATTTATTTCGATTCATTTAAAAATAGAATTTCGGTATTTTACATGAGAAAGCATATGGAGTTGGTGTATATACTCGAAAACAGAGTAAAATAGGGCATTGTATATTTTATCTGACAGATTATATTTAGAGCAATTTTATTTTTAACATTTTGGTGCCTAGATAATATTTAGATTTTTTTCGATTGATGTAAAATTAGAATTTCGGTATTTTCCATGAGAGAGCATACTGACTGGTGTATATACTCCAAAACAGAGTAGAATAAGGCATTGTATATCTCTTCTAACAGAGTATATTCAGAGCCATTTTCTTTTAACTTTGGGGCACCTAGATATTATTTAGATTTATTTCGATTCGCGTAAAATAAGAATTTCTCTATTTTACATGAGAGAGCATATGGAGTTGGTGTATATACTCCAAAACAGAGTAGAATAGAGCATTGTATATTTTTTCTGACAGATTTTATTCAGAGCACTACTGTTTTTAACACTGGGGTGCCTAGATAATATTTAGATTTTTTCGATTCGGTTAAATTAGAATTTCGGTATTTTACATGAGAGAGCATACTGAGTTGGTGTATATACTCCAAAATAGAGTAGAATAAAGCATTCTATATTTTTTCTAACTGACTATATTCAGAGCCATTTTCTTTTAACTTTGGGGTGCCTAGATATTATTTAGATTTATTTCGATTCGCGTAAAATTAGAATTTCAGTATTTTACATGAGAGAGCATATTGAGTTGGTGTATATACTCGAAAACAGAGTAGAAAAGGGCATTGCATATTTTTTCTGACACATTGTTTTCAGAGCAATTTTGCCTTTAACATTGGGTGCCTAGATAATATGTAGATTATTTTCGATTCGCTTAAATATAGAATGTCTGTATTTTACATGAGAGAACATATGGAGTTGGTGTATGTACTCCAAAACAGAATAGAATAGGGCACTGTATATTTTCTCTGACAGACTATATTCAGAGCAATTTTGTTTTTAACATTGGGTTGCCTAGATAATATTTAGACTTTTATCGATTCGGGAAAAATTAGAATTTCAGTATTTTACATGAGGGAGCACACTGAGTTGGTGTATATACTCCAAAACAGAGTAGAATAGGGTATTGTATATTTTCTCTAACAGACTATATTCAGAGCCATTTTCTTTTAACTTTGAGGCGCCTAGATAATATTTAGATTTTTTTCGATTCACGTGAAATTAGAATTTCTGTATTTTACATGAGAGAGCATATTGTGTTGTTTTATATAACCCAAGATAGAACAGAATAGGGCATTGTATATTTTTTCTGACAGATCATATTCAGAGCAATTTTTTTTTATCATTGGGGGGCCTAGATATTATTTAGATTTTTTTCAATTAGCATAAAATAAGAATTTCGGTATTTTACATGAGAGAGAATATTGAGCTGGTGTATACACCCCAAAACACAGTAGACAAGGACATTGTATATTTTGTCAGACAGATTATATTCAGAGCAATTTTGCTTTAAACATTGGGGTGCCTAGATAATATTTAGATTTTTTTGGATTCGCTTAAATATAGAATGTCTGTATTTTACATAAGAGAGTATATCGTGTTGCTGTATATACTTCAAAACAGAGTGGAATAGGGCATTGTATATTTTTTCTGACTGATTATATTCAGAGCAATTTTGTTTTTAACATTGGGGTGCCTAGATAATATTTAGATTTTTTCGATTCGGGTAAAATTAGAATTTCTGTATTTTACATCATAGAGCATACTGAGTTGGTGTATATACTCCAAAACAGAGTAGAATAAGGCATTGTATATTTTCTCTAACACACTATATTCAGAGCCATTTTCTTTTAACTTTGGGGCGCCTAGATGTAATTTAGATTTTTTTTGATTCCAATAAAATCAGAATTTCGGTATTTTACATGAGACAGCGTATTTCCTTGGTGTATATACTACAAAACAGAGTCGAAAAAGGCATTGTATATTTTTTCTGACAGATTTTATTCAGAGAAATTTTGCTTTTAACATTGGAATACCTAGATAATTTTTAGATTTTTTTCCATTCGCTTAAATACTGAATTTTTGTATTTTACATGAGAGAGCATATGGAGTTGGTGTATATACTCCAAAACAGAGTAGAATAGGGCATTGTATATCTTTTCTGACTGATTATATTCAGAGCAATTTTGCTTTTAACATTGGGGTGCCTAGATAATATTTAGATTTCTTTCGATTCGCTTAAATATAGAATTTCTGTATTTTACATGAGAGAGCATATGGAGTTGGTGTATATACTTCAGAACAGAGTAGAATAGGGCATTCTATATTTTTTCTGACAGATTATATTCAACGCAATTTTGTTTTTTACATAGGGGTATCTAGATTATATTTAGATTTTTTCGAATCGGGTAAAATTAGAATTTCTGTATTTTACATGAGAGCATATTGAGTTGATGTATATACTACAAAACAAAGTAGAAAATGGCATTGTATATTTTTTCTGACAGACTGTATTCAGAGCAATTTTGCTTTTAACATTGGGGTGCCTTGATAATATTTAGATTTTTTTCGATTCTTAAATATGTAATTTCTGTATTTTACATGAGAGAGCATATGGATTTGGTGTATACACTCCAAAACAGAGTAGAAAAGAGCATTGTATATTTATTCTGACAGATTATATTCAGAGCAATTTTGCTGTTAACATTGGGGTGCCTAGATAATATTTAGATTTTTTTCGATTCGCTTAAATAGAGGATTTCTGTATTTTACATGAGAGAGTGTATTGAGTTGGTGTAGATACTCCAAAACAGAGTAGAATAGGGCATTGTATATTTTTTCTGACTGATTATATTCAGAGCATTTTTGTTTTTAACATTGGGGTGCCTAGATAATATTCAGATTTTTTTTGATTCTGGAAAAATTAGAATTTCAGTATTTTACATGAGGGTGCACACTGAGGTGGTGTATATACTCAAAAACAGAGTAGAATAGAGCCTTGTATATTTTCTCTAACAGACTATATTCAGAGCCATTTTCTTTTAACTTTGAGGCGCCTAGATAATATTTAGATTTTTTTCGATTCACGTGAAATTAGAATTTCTGTATTTTACATGAGAGAGCATATTGAGTAGTTTTATATAACCCAAGACAAAATAGAATACGGCATTATATATTTTTTTTGACAGATCATATTCAGAGCAATTTTGCTTTTAACATTGGGGTGCCTAGATATTATTTAGATTTTTTTCAATTCGCATAAAATTAGAATTTCCGTATTTTACAAGAGAGAGCATACTGAACTGGTGTATATACTCCAAAACAGAGTAGAATAAGGCATTGTATATTTTATCTAACAGACTATGTTCAGACCCATTTTCTTTTAACTTTGGGGCGCCTTGATATTATTCAGATTTTTTTCGATTCGTGTATAATTAGAATTTCAGTATTTTACATGAGAGAGCATATTGAGTTGGTGAATATACTCCAAAATAGAATAGAAAAGGGCATTGTATATTTTTTCTGACAGATTATATTCAGAGAAATTTTGCTTTTAGCATAGGGATGCCTAGATAATATTTAGATTTTTTTGGATTCGCTTAAATATAGAATTTATGTATTTTTTATTTGAGAGCATATGAAGTTGGTGTATATACTCCAAAACACAGTAGAATAGGGCATTGTATATTTTTTATGACAGACTATATTCAGAGAAATTATGTTTCTAACATTGGGGTGCCTAGATAATATTGAGATTTGTACTATTCGGGTAAAATTAGAATTTCAGTATTTTACATGAGAGAGCATACTGAGTTGGTGTATATACTCCAAAACAGAGTAGAATAAGGCATTGTATATGTTTTCTAACAGGCTATATTCAGAGAAATTTTCTTTTAAGTTTGGGGCACCTAGATATTTTTAGATTTTTTTTGATTCACGTAAAATTAGAATTCAGGTATTTTACATGAGAGAGCATATTGAGTTGGTGTAGATACTCCAAAACAGAGTAGGAAAGGGCATTGTATATTTTTTCTGACAGATTATCTTCTGAGCAATTTTGCTTTTAACATTGGGGTGCATAGATAAAATTTAGATTTTTTTCGATTCACGTAAATTTAGAATTTCGGTATTTTATATGAGAGAGCATACTGAGTTGGTGTATATACTCCAAAACAGAGTAGAATAAGGCTTTGTATATTTTTTCTAACAGACTATATTCAGAGCGATTTTCTTATAACTTTGGGGCGCCTAGATATTATTTAGATTTTTTTCGATTCACTTAAATTAGAATTTCGGTATTTTACATGAGAGAGCATACTGAGTTGGTGTATATACTCCAAAACAGGGTAGAATAGGGCATTGTATATTTTTATTGACAGATTCTATTCAGAGCAATTTTGTTTTTAACATTGGGGTGCCTGGATAATATTTAGATTTTTTCAATTTGGGTAAAATTAGAATTTCTGTATTTTACATGAGAGAGCATATGGAGTTGGTGTATATACTCCATAAAAGAGTAGAATAGGGCATTGTTATTTTTTTCTGACAGATTATATTCAGAGCAAGTTTGCTTTTAACATTGGTGTGCCTAGGTAATATTTAGATTTTTTTCGATTCGCTTAAATATAGAATTTCTGTATTTTATATGAGAGAGCATATGGAGTTGATGTATATACTCCAGAAAAGAGTAGAATAAGGCATTGTATACTTTTTCTGACAGATTATATTCTGAGAAATTTTGTTTTTAACATTGGGGTACCTAGATAATATTTATTATTTATATTTTTTCGATTTGGGTAAAAGTATAATTTCTGCATTTCACATGAGAGAGCATAATATGTTGGTGTATATACTCCAATACAGAGTAGAATAGGTCATTGTATATTTTTTCTGACAGATTATATTCAGAGCAGTTTTGTTTTTAAAATTGGGGTGCCTTGATAATATTTAGATTTTTTTGATTCGGGTAAAATTAGAGTTTTTGTATTTTGCATGAAAGAGCATATTGAGTTGGTGTATATACTAGAAAACGAAGTAGAAAAGGGCATTGTATATATTCTCTGACAGATTATACCCAGAACAATATTGTTTTCAACATTGGGGTGCCTATATAATATTTAGATTTTTTTCGATTTGCTTAAATATAGAATTTCTGTATTTTACATGATTGAGCATATGGAGTTAATGTATATACTCCAAAACAGAGTAGAATAAGGCGTTGTATATTTTTCTACAGACTATATTCAGAGCCATTTTCTTTTAACTTTGGGTCGACTAGATATTATTTATTTTTTTTTTCGATTCACGTATAATTAGAATTTCCGTATTTTACATGAAAGGGCATATTGAGTTAGTGTATATCCTCCAAAACAGAGTAGAAAAAGGCATTGTATACTTTTTCTGAGAGATTATATTAAGAGCAATTTTGCTTTAAGCATTAGGGTGCCTAGATAATATTTAGATTTTTTTCGATTTGATTGAATATAGAATTTATGTAGTTTACATGAGAGAGCATATGGAGTTGGTCTATATACTCCAAAACAAAGTAGAATAGGGCATTGTATATTTTTTATGAAAGATTATATTCAGAGCAATTTTGTTTTTAACAGTGGGGTGCCTAGATAATATATAGATTTTTTCGATTCGCGTAAATATAGAATTTCTGTATTTTACATGAGAGAGCATACTGAGTTGCTGTATATACTCCAAAACAGAGTAGAAGAAGGCATTGTATATTTTCTCTAACACACTATATTCAGAGCCATTTTATTTTAACTTTGGGGGGCCTTGATATTATTTAGATTTTTTTTGATTCGCGTAAAATCAGAATTTCGGTATTTTACATGAGAGAGCATAATAACTTGGTGTATATACTACAAAACAGAGTCAAAAAAGGCATTGTATATTTGTTCTGACAGATTATATTCAGAGCAATTTTGCTTTTAACATTGGGGTGCCTAGATAAATTTTAGATTTTTTTCGATTCGCATACATACAGAATTTTTGTATTTTACATGAGAGAGCCTATGGAGTTGGTGTATATACTCCAAAACAGAGTAGAATAAGGCATTGTATATTTTTTCTGACAGATTATATTCAGAGCAATTTTTCTTTTAACATTGGGGTGCCTAGATAATATTTAGATTTCTTTCGATTCGCTTAAATATAGAATTTCTGTATTTTACATGACAGAGCATATGGAGTTGGTGTATGTACTCCAAAACACAGTAGAATAAGGTATTGTATATTTTCATTGACAGATAATATTCAGAGCAATTTTGCTTTTAACATTGGGTTGCCTAGATGACATTTAGATTTTTTCAATTCACGTAAATTTAGAATTTTGGTATTTTACATGAGAGAGCATATTGAGTTGGTGTATATACTCCAAAACAGAGTAGAAAAGGGCATTGTATATTTTTTCTGACAAATTATATTGAGAGCCATTATCTTTTAACATTGGGCTTCCTAGATCATATTTAGATTTTTTTGATTCACGTATAAATAGAACTTCAGTATTTTACATGACAGAACATATTGAGTTGGTTTATATACTCCAAAACAGAGTAGAAAAGGGCATTGTGTATTTTTTCAGACAGATTATATTCAGAGCAATTTTGCTTTTAACATTGGGGTGCCTGGATAATATTTAGATTTTTTATGATTTGCATAAATTTAGAATTTCTGTATTTTATATGAGAGAGCATATTGAGTTGCTGTATGTACTCCAAAACCGAGTAGAAAAAAGCATTGTGTATTTTTTTGTGACAGATCATATTCAGAGCAATTTTGGTTTTAACATTGGAATGGCTAGATAATATTTAGATTTTTTTCGGTTCGTTTAAAATTATAATTTCTGCAATTTACATGGGAGAGCGTATTGAGTTGGTGTATATACTACAAAAGAGAGTAGAAAAAGGCATTTATTGTTTCTTCTTACAGATTACATTCAGAACAATTTTGCTTTTAACATTGAGGTGCCTAGATAATATTTAGAATTTTTTTAATGTGCGTAAATATATAATTTTGGTATTTTACATGAGAGAGAATATTGAGTTGGTGTATATAATCCAAAACGAAGTAGAAAAAGTCATTCTATATTTGTACTTACAGATTATATTCAGAGCCATTTTCTTTTAACATTAGGGTTCCTAGATAATATTTAAATTTTTTCGATTCGTGAAAAATTTGAATTTCGGTATTGTACATGAGAGAGGATATTGAGTAGGGATATATACTCCAAAACAGAGTAGAAAACGACATTGTATATTATTTCTGACAGATGATATTCAGAGCAATTTTGTTTTTAACATTGGGGTTCCTAAATAATATTTAGATTTTTTTCGATTCACGTAAAATTAGAATTTCGGTATTTTACATGAGAGAGCATATTGAGTTAGTGTATATACCCCAAAACAGAGTATAAAAGGGCATTCCATATTTCTTCTGACAGATAAAATTCAGAGCAATTTTGTTTTTAATATTGGGGTTTTTAGATAATATGTAGATTTTTTTCGGTTCGTGTAAATTAGAATTTCGGTATTTTACATGGAAGAGCATATTGAGGTGGTGTATATACTCCAAAACAGAGTAGAAAAGATCATTGTATATTTTCTCTGACAGACTATATTCAGAGCAATTTTACTTTTAACATTGGGGTGCCAAGATAAAATTAAATTTTTTCGGTTCCTATAAAATTAGAATTTCGATATTTTACATGAGAGAGCATGTTGAGTTGGTGTATATAATCCCAAACAGAGTAGAAAAGGCCATTTTATATTTTTTCTGATAGATTATGTTCAGAGAAATTTTACTTTTAACATTGGGGTGCCTAGATAATATTTAGATTTTTTTCGATCCACAAAAATTTAGAATTTCAGTATTTTACATGAGAGAGCATATTGAGTTGGTGTATATACACCAACACCGTGCAGAAAAGGGCATTGTGTATTTTCTCTGACAGACTATATTAAGAGCAATTTTACTTTTAACATTGGGGTGCATAGATAATATTTAGATTTTTTTCGATTCGCGTAAATTTAGAATTTCGGTAATTCACATGAGAGAGCATATTGAGTTGGTTTATATACTCCAAAATAGAGTAGAAAAGGGCATTGTAGATTTTTTCTGAGAGATTATATTCAGAGCAATTTTGCTTTTAACAGTGGTTTGCCTAGATAATATTTAGATTTTTTTCGATTCACGTAAAATTAGAATTTCCGTATTTTATATGAGAGAGCATATTGAGTTGTTGTATATACTCCAAAACAGAGTAGAAAAGGGCATTGTGTATTTTTTCTGACGGATTATATTCAGAGCAATTTTGCTTTTAACTTTGGGGTGCCTAGATAATACTGAGATTTTTTTCAATTTGCGTAAATTTAGAATTTTGTATTTTACATGAGAGAGCATATTGAGATGGTGTATATACTCCAAAACTGAGTAGAAAAAGCGTTGTATATATTTTCTGACAGATTATATTTATAGCAATTTTGGTACTACCATTGGGGTGCCTCGATAATATTTATATTTCATTTGATTAGCGTAAATTTAGAATTTTGGTATTTTACATGAGAGAGCATATTGGGTTGGTGTACATACTGTAAAACATAGTAGAAAATGGCATCGTATATTTTTTCTGGAAGATTATATTCAGAGCAATTTTGTTTTTAACATTGGGGTTCCTAGATTATATTTAGATTTTTTCAATTCGGGTAAAATTAGAATTTCTGTATTTTACACGTGAGAGCATACTGAGTTCATGCATATACTCCAAAACATAGTAGAGTAAAGCATTGTATATTTCTTCTAACAGACTATATTCAGAGCCATTTTCTTTTAACTTTGGGGTGAATAGATATTATTTAGATTTTTTTCGATTCTCGTAAAATTAGAATTTGAGTATTTTACATGAGAGAGCATATTGATTTGGTGTATATACTCCAATACAGAGTAGAAAATGGCACTGTACATTTTTTATGACATATTATATTCAGAGCAACTTTAATTTTAACATTGTGGTGCCTAGATAACATTTAGATTTTTTTCGATTCACCTAAAATTAGAATTTCGATCTTTTACATGAGAGAGAATACTGAGTTGGTGTATATACTCCAAAACAGAGTAGAATAGGGCATTTTATATTTTATTTTACAGATTATATTCAGAGCAATTTTGTTTATAATATTGGGGTGCCGAGCTTATATTTAGATTATTTCGATTCAGCTAAAATTATAATTTCTGTATTTTACATGAGCCAGCATATTGAGTTGGTGTATATACTCGAAAAGAGAGTAGAATAGGGCATTGTATATTTTTTCTGGCAGATTATATTCAGAGACATTTTGTTTTTACCATTGGGGTGCCTAGATAATATTTAGATTTTTTCGATTCTGGTAAAATTTCAATTTCGGTATTTTACATGAGAGAGCATACTGAGTTGGTGTATGTACTCCAAAACAGAGTACAAACAGGCATTGTATATTTTTTCTGACAGATTACCTTCAGAACAATTTTGTGTTTAACATTGGGGTGCCTAGATAATATTTAGATTTTTTCGATTCGCTTAAATATATAATTTCTGTATTTTACATGAGAGAGCATATGGAGTTGGTGTATATACTCCAAAACAGAGTAGAATAGGGCATTGTATATTTTTTATGGCAGATTATATTCATAGAAATTTTGTTGTTAACATTGGGGTGCCTAGATAATATTTAGATTTTTTTCAAATCACGTAAAATTTGAATTTCGGTATTTTACATGAGAGAGCATGTTGAGTTGGTGTATATATTCCAAAACAGAGTAGAATAAGGCATTTTATATTATTTCTAACAGAATATATTCAGAGCCATTTTCTTTTAACTTTGGCGTGCCTAGATATTATTTAAATTTTTTTTGATTCGCGTAAAATTAGAATTTTGGTATCTTCCTTGAGGGAGCAAATTGATTTCGTGTATATACTCCAAAACAAAGTAAAAAAGAGCGTTGTATATTTTTTCTGACAGATTATATTCAGAGCAAATATGCTTTTATCATTGGGGTGCCTAGATAATATTTAGATTTTTTTTGATGCGCTTAAATATAGAATTTCTGTATTTAACCTGAGAGAGCATATGGAGTTATCGTGTATACTCCAAAACAGAGAAGAATAGGGAATTGTATATTTTTTCTGACAGATTATATTCAGAGCAATTTTGTTTTTAACATTGGGGTGCCTATATAATATTTAGAATTTTTTCAATTCTCTTTAATATAGAATATCTGTATTTTACACTAGAGAGCATATGGAGTTGGTGTATATACTCCAAAACACAGTAGAAAGGGGCATTGTATATTTTTTCTGACAGATTATATTCAGAGCAATTTTGCTTTTATTGTTGGGGTGCCTACGTAATATTTAGATTTTTTTTGATTCGCTTAAATATATAATTTCTGTATTTTACATGAGAGACCATATGGAGTTGGTGTATATACTCGAAAACAGAGTAGAATAGGTCATTGTATATTTTTTCTGACAGATTATATTCAGAGCAATTTTGCTTTTACCATTTGGGTGCCTAGATAATATTTAGATTTTTTCGATTCGGGTAAATTAGAATTTCTGTATTTTACATGAGAGAGCATATTGAGTTGGTGTATATACTCCAAAACAGAGTAGAATAAGGAATTGTATATATTTTCTAACAGTCTATATTCAGAGACATTCTCTTGTAACTTTGGGGCACGTAGATATTATTTAGATTTTTTTCGATTCTTGTAAAATTAGAATTTTGTTATATTACATGAGAGAGCATACTGATTTGGTGTATATACTCCAAAACAGAGTAGAAAAGGGCATTGTATATTTTTTCTGACAGATTATATTCTGAGCAATTTTGCTTTTAACACTGGGGTGCCTAGATCAAATTAGATTTTTTCGATTCGCTTAAATATAGAATTTCTGTATTTTACATGAGAGAGCAGGTAGAGTTGGTGTATATACTCAAAAACAGAGTAGAATAGGGCATTGTATATCTTTTCTGACAGATTATATTCAGAGCAATTTTGTTTTTAACATTGGGGTGCCTAGATAATATTTAGATTTTTTCGATTCGGTAAAATTAAAATATCTTTATTTTACATGAGAGAGCATACTGAGTTCGTGTATATACTCCAAAACATAGTAGAATAAGGCATTGTATATTTGTTCTAACAGACTATATTCAGTGCCATTTTCTTTCAACTTTGGGGCGCCTAGATATTATTTAGATTTTTTTCAATTCACGTAATATTAGAATGTAAGTATTTTACATGAGAGAGCATATTGAGTTGATGTATCTACTCCAATACAGTGTAGATAATAGCATTGTATAATTTTTATGACAGATTATATTCAGAGCAATTTTGCTTTTAACATTGGGGTGCCTAGATAATATTTGGATTTTTTTCGATTCACTTAAAGTTAGAATTTCTGTATTTTACATGAGAGAGTATACTGAGTTGGTGTATATATTCCAAAACAGAGGAGAATAGGGCATTGTATGTTTTTGTTCACAGATTATATTAAGAGCAATTTTTTCTTCTATCATTGGGGTGCCTAGATTATATTTAGATTTTTTCGATTTGGGTAAAATTAGAATTTCTGTATTTTACATGAGAGAGCGTATTGAGTTGGTGTATATACTCCAAAACAGAGTACAATAGGGCATTGTATATTTTTTCTGAAAAATTATACTCAGAGAAATTTTGCTTTTAACATTGGGGTGCCTAGATAATATTTAGATTTTTTTCGATTCACTTAAAATTAGAATTTCTGTATTTTACATGAGAGAGTATACTGAGTTGGTGTATATATTCCAAAACAGAGGAGAATAGGGCATTGTATGTTTTTGTTCACAGATTATATTAAGAGCAATTTTTTCTTTTATCATTGGGGTGCCTAGATTATATTTAGATTTTTTCGATTTGGGTAAAATTAGAATTTCTGTATTTTACATGAGAGAGCGTATTGAGTTGGTGTATATACTCCAAAACAGAGTACAATAGGGCATTGTATATTTTTTCTGAAAAATTATACTCAGAGAAATTTTGCTTTTAACATTGGGGTGCCTAGATAATATTTAGATTTATTTCGATTCACGTAAACTTAGAATTTCGGTGTTTTAGCTGACAGAGCATGTTGAGTTTGTTTATATACTTCAAAACAGAGTAGAAAAGAACATTGTATATTTTTTCTGACAGATTATATTCAGATCAATGTTGCTTTTAACATTGGGGTACCTAGTTAATATTTAGATTTATTTCGATTCACGTAAAATTAGAATTTCCATATTTTACATTAGAGAGCATATTCGGTTGGTGTATATACTGCAAAACACAGTAGGAAAGGGAATAGTATATTTTGATTGACAGGTTATAGTAAGAGTCATTTTATTTTAGCATTGGGTTCCTAGATAATATTTAGAATTTTTCGATTAGTGTAAAATTACAATTTCGGTATTGTACCTGAGAGAGCATATTTAGTTGGTGTATTTACTCCAAAACAGAGTAGAAAAGGGCATTGTATATTTTTTCTGAGAGGTTATATTCAGAGCAATTTTGCTTTTAACATTGTGGTCCCTAGATCATATTTAGATTTTTTTCGATTCACGTAAAATTAGAATTTCGGTATTTTACATGAGAGAGCATATTTAGTTGGTGTATATACCCCAAAACAGAGTATAAAAAATTTTGTATATTATTTCTGACAAATTATATTCAGAGCAATTTTTCTTTTAACATTAAGGTTCCTAGACAATATTTAGATTTTTTTGATTCCCGTAAAATTAGAATTTCGGTATTTTACATGAGAGAGCATATTGAGTTTGTGTATATACTTCAAAAGAAAGTAGAATAAAGCATTGTATATTATTTCTGACAGATTTTAATCAGAGCGATTATGCTTTTAACATTGGGGTACCTCAATAATATTTATATTTCTTTCGATTCGCGTAAATTTAGAATTTCTGTATTTTACATGCGAGAGCATATTGAGTTGGTGTATATACTCCAAAACAAAGTATAATAGGGCATTGTATATTTTTTCTGACAGATTATATTCAGAGCTATTTTATTTTAACATTGGGGTGCCTAGATAGTATTTAGATTTTTTTCGATTCGCGTATAATTAGAATTTCGGTATTTTACATGAGCGAGCATATTTAATTAGTGTATATACTCCAAAACAGAGTAGAAAAGGGCATTGTATATTTTTTCTGAATGATTATTTTCAGAGCAATTTTGCTTTTAACATTGGTGTGCCTAGATAATATTTAGATTTGTTTCGGTTCATGTGAAATTAGAATTTCGGTATTTTACATGAGAGAGCATATTGAGTTGGTGTATATACTCCAAATTAGAGTAGAAAAAACCATTGTATACTTTCTCTGACAGATTTTGTTCCGAGAAATTTTGCTTTTTACATTGGGGTGCCTAGATAATACTTAGATTTTCTTCGATTCCCGTGTATTTAGTATTTCGGTATTTTATATGAGAGAGCATATTGAATTGGTGTGTATACTCGAAAATAAAGTAGAAAAGGGGATTGTATATTTTTTCTGACAGATTATATTCAGAGTCCTTTTTCTTTAACATTGGGGTACCTAGATAATATTTAGATTTTTTTCAATTCACGTAAAATTAGAATTTCGGTATTTTACATGATTGAGCATATTGAGTTTGTTTATATACTCCAAAATAGAGTAGAAAAAGGCATTGAATATTTTTTCTGACAGATTATATTCAGAGAAATTTTGTTTTTTACATTGGGGGTGCCTAGATAATATTTAGATTTTTTCGATTCTGGTAAAATAAGAATTTCTGTATTTTACATGTGAGAGCATATTGAGTTGGTGTATATACTACAAAAAAAAGTAGAAAACGGCATTGTATATTTTTTCTGAGAGATTATATTCAGAGAAATTTTTCTTTTAACATTGGGGTGCCTAGATAATATTTAGAGTTTCTTCAAATCATGTAAAATTTGAATTTCGGTATTTTACATGAGAGAGCATGTTGAGTTGGGGTATATATTCCAAAACAGAGTAGAATAAGGCATTTTATATTTTTTCTAACAGAATATATTCAGAGTCATTTTCTTTTAAATTTGGGGTGCCTAGATATTATTTAGATTTGTTTCGATTCACATAAAATTAGAATTTTGGTATCTTCCATGAGGGTGCATATAGATTTGGTGTATATACTCCAAAACAGATTAGAAAAGGGCATTGTATATTTTTTCTGACAGATTATATTCAGAGCAATTTTGCTTTTAACATTAAGTTGTCTAGATAATATTTAGGTTTTTTTAGATTCGCTTAAATATAGAATTGCTGTATTTAACCTGAGAGAGTATATGGAGTTGGTGTATATACTCCAAAACAGAGAAGAGTAGGGCATTGTATATTTTTTCTGACAGATTATATTCAGATCAATTTTGTTTTTAACATTGGGGTTCCTATAAAATATATAGAATTTTTTCGATTTGCTTTAATATAAAATATCTGTATTTTACCCTAGAGAGCATATGGAGTTGGTGTATATACTCCAAAACAGAGTAGAAAAGGGCATTGTATAATTTTTTTGACACTATATATTCAGAGCAATTTTGTTTTTAATATTGGGGTTCCTAGATAATATTTAGATTTTGTCAATTTGGGTAAAATTATAATTTCTTTATTTTACCCGAGAGAGCACACTGAGTTCGTGTATATACTCCAAAACATAGTAAAATAAGGCATTGTATATTTATTCTAACAGACTATATTCAGAGCCAATTTCTTTTAACTTAGGGGCGCCAAGATACTATTTAGATTTTTTTCGATTCACGTAAAATTAGAATCTGGGTATTTTACATGAGAGAGCATATTGAGTTGGTGTGTATTCTCCAATACAGAGCAGAAAAGGGCATTGTATATTTTTTATGACAGATTATATTCAAAGCAATTTTGTTTTTAACATTGGGTGCCTAGATAATATTTAGATTTTTTCGATTTCGCTAAAATTAGAATTTTTGTATTTTAAAATAGATAGCACACTGAGTTGGTGTACATACTCCAAAACGAAGTAGAATAAGGCATTGGATATTTTTTCTAACAGACTATATTCAGAGCCATTTTCTTCTAACGTTGGGGCGCCTGGATATTATTTAGATTTTGTTAGATTCGGGTAAAATTAGAATTTCTCTATCTTACATGAGAGAGGATACTGAGTTGGTGTATATACTCCAAAATAGAGTAGAATAGGGCATTGTATATTATTTCTGACAGATTATATTCAGAGCAATTTTGTTTTAAACGTTGGGGTTCCTAGATTATATTTAGATGTTTTCCATTTGGGTAAAATTTGAATTTCTTTATTTTACATGAGAGACCATATGGACTTGGTGTATATACTCGGAAAAAGAGTAGAAAAGGGCATTGTATATTTTTTAAGACAGAATATATTCAGAGAAATTTTGCTTTCATCGTTGGGGTGCCTAGATAATATTTATATTTTTATCGATTCGCTTTAATATAGAATTTCTGTATTTTACATGAGAGAGCATATGGAGTTAGTGTATATACTCAAAAACAGAGTAGAATTGAGCATTGTATATGTTTTTGACAGATTACATTCAGAACAATTTTGTTTTTAACATTGGGGTGCCTAGATAATATTTAGATATTTTCAATTCGGGTAAAATTATAATTTCTTTATTTTACATGAGAGAGCATTCTGAGTTGGTGTATATACTCCAAAACAAAGTAGAATAAGGCATTGTATATTTTTTCTAACAGACTATATTCAGAGCCATTTTCTTTTGACATTGGGGTGCCTAGATAATATTCATATTTTTTCGATTCGGGTAAAATTAGAATTTCTGTATTTTACATGAGAGAGCAAATTGAGTTGGTGCATGTACTACAAAACACAGTAGAAAAGGGCATTGTATATTTTTTCAGACAGATTATATTCAGAGCAATTTTGCTTTTATCGTTGTGGTGCCTAGGTAATATTTCGATTTTTTTCGATTCGCTTAAATATAGAATTTCTGCATTTTACATGAGAGAGCATATGGAGTTGGTGTATATACTCGAAAACAGAGTAGAATAGAGCATTGTATATTTTTTCTGACAGATTATATTCAGAGATATTTTGTTTTTAACATTGGGGTGCCTAGATAAAATTTAGATTATTTTCGATTCGCTTAAATATAGTATTTCTGTATTTTACATATGAGAGCATATGGAGTTGGTGTATATACTCCAAAACAGAGTAGAATATGGTATTGTATATTTTTTCTGACAGTTTATATTCATAACAATTTTGTTTTTAACATTGGGGTGCCTAGATAATATTTAGATTTTTTTCGATTCACTTAAGTATAGAATTTCTGTATTCTACATGAGAGAACATATGGAGTTGGTATATGTTTTCCAAAACAGAGTAGAATAGGGCATTGTATATTTTTTCTAACAGATTATATTCAGAGCAATTAGGTTTTTAACATTGTGGTGCCAGGATAATATTTAGATTTTTTCTATTCGTGTAAAATTAGAATTTCTGTATTTTATGTTAGAGAGCAATTTGAGTTGGTGTATATACTAGAAAACAGAGTAGAAAAGGGCATTGTATATTTTTACTGACAGATTATATTCAGAGCAATTTTGCTTTTAACATTGGGGTGCCTAGATAATATTTAGATTTTTTCGATTCACGTAAACTTAGAATTTCTTTATTTTACATGAGAGAGCATATGGAGTTGGTGTATATACTCCAAAACAGAGTAGAATAGGTAATGGTATATTTTTTCTGACAGATTATATTCAGCGCAATTTATTTTTTAACATTGGGGTGCCTAGGTAATATTTAGATTTTTTCGATTCTCTTAAAATTAGAATTTCTGTATTTTACATGAGAGAGCATACTGAGTTGGTGTATATACTCCAAAACAGAGTAGAATAAGGCATTGTATATTTTCTCTAACAGACTATATTCCCTGCCATTTTCTTTTAACTTTGGGGCGCCTAGATATTATTCAGATTTTTTTCGATTCTCGTAAATTAGAGTTTTGGTACTTTCCATGAGAGAGCATATTGAGTTGTTGTACATACTCCAAAACAGAGTAGAATAGGGCATTGTATATTTTTCCTGACAGATGATATTCAGAGAAATTTCGCTTTTAACATTGGGGTGCCTAGATAATATTTAGATTTTTTTCGATTCGCTTAAATATAGAATTTCTGTATTTTACATGAGAGAGCATATAGAGGTGGTGTATATACTCCAAAAAAGAGTAGAATTGGGAATTGTATATTTTTTCTGACAGATTATATTCAGAGAAATTTGGTTTTAAACATTGGGGTGCCTTCTTAATATTTAGATTTTAACTATTCCGGTAAAATTAGAATTTCTGTATTTTACATGAGAGAGTACACAATGTTGGTGTATATACTTCAAAACAGAGTAGAATAAACATTGTATATTTTAACTAACAGACTATATTCAGAGCCATTTTCTTTTAACTTAGGGACGCCAAGATATTATTTAGATTTTTTTCGATTCTCGTAAAATTAGAATTTCGGTATTTTACATGAGAGAGCATACTGAGTTGGTGTATATACTCCAAAAGATCGTAGAATAGGCAATTGTATATTTTTTCTGGCAGATTATTTTCAGAGCAATTTTTTTTTAACCATTGGGGTGCCTAGATAATATTCATGTATTTTCATTCGGGTATAATTAGAATTTCATTATTTTACATGATAGAGCACACTGAGTTGGTGTATATACTCCCAAACAATGTAAAATAAAGCATTGTGTATTTTTTCTGACAGACTATATTCAGAGTCATTTTCCTTTACCTTCGGGTGCCTAGATATTATTTAGATTTTTTTCGATTCACGTAAAAGTAGCATTTCGGTATTTTACATGAGAGAGCATATAGAGTTGGTGTATATACTACGAAACAGAGTAGAAAAAAGCATTGTATATTTTGTCAGACAGATTACATTCAGAGAAATTTTGCTTTTAACATTGGGGTGCCTAGATAATATTTAGATTTTTTTGGATTCGCTTAAATATAGAATTTCTGTATTTTACATGAGAGAGCATATGGATTTGATGTATATACTCCAAAACAGTAGAATAGGGCATTGTATACTTTTTCTAACAGACTATATTGAGAGCCATTTTATTTTAACTTTGGGGCGCATAGATATTATTTAGATTTCTTTCGGTTCGCGTAAAATTGGAATTTCGGTATTTTACATGAGAGAGCATACTGAGTTGGTGTATATACTCCAAAACAGAGTCGAAGAAGGAATTGTGTATTTTTTTTGACAGATTATATTCAGAGCAATTTTGTTTAAAACATTGGGGTGCCTAGATAATTTTCATATTTTTTCAATTCGGGTAAAATTAGAATTTCGTTATTTTACATGAGAGAGCACACTGAGTTTGTGTATATACTCCAAAACAAAGTAGAATAAGGCATTGTATATTTTTTCTAACAGACTATATTCAGAGCCATTTTCTTTTAACTTTGGGGCGCCTAGATATTATTTAGATTTTATTTCGATTCGCGTAAAATTAGAATTTCGGTATTTTACATAAGAGAGCATATTGAGTTGGTGTATATACTCCAAAACAGAGTAGAATAGGGCATTGTACATTTTTTCTGACAGATTATATTCACAGCAATTTTGCTTTTAACATTGAGGTGCCTAGATAATATTTAAATTTTTTTCGATTCGCTTAAATAAAGAATTTCTGTATTTTACATGAGAGAGCATATGTAGTTGGTGTATATACTCCAAAACAAAGTAGGATAGGGCATTGTATATTTTCCCTGAGAAATTATGTTCAGAGAAATTTTGTTTTTAACATTGTTGTGCCTAGATAAAATTTAGATTTTTTCGATTTGGGTAAAATTAGAATTTCTGTATTTTACATGATAGAGCATACTGAGTTGTTGTATATACTCCAAAACAAAGTAGAATAAGACACTGTATATTTTGTCTAACAGACTATATTCAGAGCCATTTTCTTTTAACTTTGGGGCGCCTAGATATTTTTCAGAGTTTTTTCGATTCGTGTGAAATTAGAATTTCGGTGTTTTACATGAGAGAGCATACTGAGTTGGTCTATATACTCCAAAAAAGAGTAATATAAGGCATTGTATATTTTTTCTAACAGTCTATATTAAAAGCCATTTTCTATTAACTTTGGGGTGCCTAGATATTATTTAGATTTTTTTATTATCGTATAATTAGAATTTCCATATTTGAAATGAAAGAGCATATTGAGTTGGTGTATATACTCCAAAACAGAGTAGAAAATGGCATTGTATACTTTTTCTGACAGATTATATTCAGAGCAATTTTGCTTTTAACACTGGGGTGCATAGATAATATTTAGATTTTTTTCAATTCATGGAAAATTAGAATTACGTTATTTTACATGAGAGAGCATATTGAGTTGGTGTATATACGACAAAACAGAGTAGAAAAGGGCATTGCATATTTTTTCTGACAGATTATATTCAGAGCAATTTTGTTGTTAACATAGGGGTGCCTAGATCACATTTAGATTTTTTTCGATTCGCTTAAATATAGAATTTCTGTACTTTATATGAGAGAGCATATGGAGTTGCTGTATATACTTCAAAACAAAGTAGAATAGGGCATTGTATATTTTTTATGACAGAATATATTCAGAGCAATTTTGCTTTTAACATTGGGGTGCCTACATAATATTTAGATATTTTTCGATTCACTTAAATATAGAGTTTCTGTATTTTACATGAGAGAACATATGGAGTTGGTGTATATACTCCAAATAAGAGTAGAATAGGGCATTGTATATTTTCTCTGACAGATTATATTCAGAGAAATTTTGTTTTTAACATTCGGGTGCCTAGATAATATTTAGATTATTTCGATTCGGGTAAACTTCAAATTTCGGTATTTTACATGAGAGAGCATACTGAGTTGGTGTATATACTCCAAAACAGAGTAGAATAAGGCATTGTATATTTCTTCTAACAGACTATATTCATAGCCATTTTCTTGTAACGTTGAGGTACCTAGATATTATTTAGAATTTTCGATTTGCGTAAAATTTTAATTACGGTATTTTACGTGAGGGAGCATATTGAGTTGGTGTATATACTACAAAAGGGAGTAGAATAAGGCATTTCACGTTTTCTCTAACAGACTATATTCAGAGCTATTTTCTTTTAACTTTGGGGTGCCTAGATATTATTTAGACTTTTTTCGATTTGCTAAAATATAGAATTTCGGTATTTTGCATGAGAGAGCATATTGAGGTGATGTATATACTCCAAAACAGAGTAGAAA